>NW_019385571.1:0-139024 GCF_000671375.1 Centruroides sculpturatus
GTTTTATTTTTTTAAATTGTATATGATAATAACGAATAAAATCTTTATTAAGTCCGACCCTACTCGAGATATGACATAAGACCACCTGTACTTCTCAACCCTTCGACCTTTAATCACCAAAATTTAATAGAATCAATACCCCTAATACACAAACCTCCGTGCAAAATTTCAGAAATTTTCGACAGAAGGTACGTGAGTTATTAAGCTTCAAAGTGAGTGAACAAAATCGTGTCCCCCATACATACTAACATGAATACATATAGATAAAACCCCCAAATATTTTTAAATTTCTCGACGTTTCAAGCTTCCACGAGTCCAAAAATACAAAAATTTTGTGGGAGGGTCATTTTTTTCACCGATCGCCATACTTTCGGAAAGTAATGATACTTCTTAGCGAGTTACCCAAATAACAATAATCTTATTAAAATGATAAAATGTTATTTTGATATCCAGTTTATCCAGGTAAAGCGTTTGGAAAGAAGTTTACTTAAACTAATTGCAACAGGAACTCCCCGTTCCATTAGAACAAATTACAAGAGAAATTTATTATATTATCAATAATATATTATTCTCTAACGTATAGATATAAGTATTTATCTATATGTACTTATTCTATTAATTCAACATTTATTCTGTTTATCTAAAGTAAAATTTATCTTTTCTCTTATAGAAAGCTTCGGAGAATGGCCACTGCTAATGTAAGTAGACACGCCTTTAATTCAATTGTCAAGAATGTTCTCCCTCCCAATTGCACTTTGGACAAATATGTGACATTTCTGTCATTTGTCACCTGTTCCAGCAAATTTCTTTATCAGATAATTACTTAGATCAGTGTAAACAATCTGTAGATAAAATGGGAGATGCTCTCTTTTTTTCTCTATCTTGGATTATCTTCTAAGACCTTAAATCCTTATTTTAAGCCAAGATATAAGTTTAAAATCTTATAAAAATAATTATTTTAAGCCAAAATTTTCTATTATATCGAAATTTTTAATTACATAATTCTTTAATCGAGCTGAAAATTGGGTTAATTAAATTATATTTTAATTGAGTTATAGTTGTTCTTAATGCTAATTTAAACAAATTTCTATACATTTTAAGCTTAAAAAAGTGTGTAAAAAATTCGATTTATAAATATATAAACTCGCTTTATAATAATATTGTTTGTGTTAAGATTATCATCTTGTGTGACGAAAATATTTATTACACGTAATCAATTCTACTGAAATTATCATTCTAAACAACTAGAGAATAGTGAAATGATACAACCAATTAAGCATGCTTCAAGCATGCTTTATCAAGTTTAGATCAAGTGAACTATCAGCTACTTCCATGGCTTAAATCTATAAGATATTGATTGGTTAAAGAAGCTTTATGTACGCATCCATTATCGTCCATTAGAGTGAAATTATCCTCAACTTCCTCAGACCATTATGTACGCATTGAAAATCTTTGTACTCTTTGAACTCTCAAACATCACAGCAAATGTTGCTTCATCTTGAATCATTACATCTAACAGTAAGTTACATCACTTTCTACACGATAATTCTTATCGGTGCGTGGAGCCTATCGAATAAACTTTCGATAGTGATAAATTCTTACGTGAATTTATCAATTATTTAACTAAATTCATACCTTTTTCTGCTTAAAATTGCGTAAATAAATTAATTACTCGTGCTACTAAGTAATTACTAATCAATTAATAATTATAAATGCCATTAACTTAGGTGTGCATGATCATAGCTAAGAGCAGGACCCCTCGAGCAAAGACCATTTTGGGCTCCTTTCACAGGCCCTTCTTATAAAAATAATATAACGATGGACCCTAAAATCTCTTGGGCCTGGCTTGGCTAGGAGAGATTTTAATACATAAATTTCAGAGAAAAAAATTACATAACGAAGCATAGTTTAGCATAATAAAGTTATGATTAGATGTTTAACTCCTTTGCTTACGTATGCATAAGCATACATAATTAAATTTATAATGAAATTAATTATAATATATATATGTAATTAAATAATTTTAAGAAACAATTAACTGTAGGAGGGAGGAAATTGTATTACATGTTTGTTTACTACTCGCTGCAGTAATTAATAGAAAAAACAAGAGGAGAGACGTATAAAAAAACAGGAAACTAATTCTTCTGGAAAGAATCCAAGAAAATTCTTGGTGAAGACAATATTTGGAAACAGGACCACACCGAGAGCGCATGACCAGTTCTAGCAGCACAGAAGTTTGGGAAAAATTGCCAGGAGGAGAAGTCCATTAAGGAAGTCGCTACCAATTGTAAAAGTCTGCTCGGATATTGAGGAGTTTTGGGGATGCAATGGAGCCATTCTCTGCCATTTTATCTCTACAGATAAAATAGGAATTAATCGATGGGAATTCCTTTTATTTACGAAGGGAATTAAAAAATTCGTGAAAATAAATATAATTTTTATAAAGAAATCGAAACTTAATTATATCAAATTCTAGAATTAAGAGTCCTCCTCCTTCTCCTTCTCATCCCATCCTCCTCCTCCTCCTCCTCCACTCATCATCTTTGGTAAGATGAGAGTGGATTGAATTGAATGCAACTGAGAAAATTGGCGTGAAGGTTTTAGATTTCTTAGGTAAACCGACTTTTTCGTAACTCCTAGATAAAAGTGAAGGGAGGAGAGAGAAAGGAGGAAGAATAAAAAAAATCGATTTAACTCGAGTCATTCGAAAAGCTAATAAAAGTGCAAACAGCTGTTTGGAGGATTCTTGTGGTAGAAAATAAGACAGTTGCTACGAGTTGGCTTGCAATTTTAAGAGTAGGTCAGTCGAATTTGTTACGATGACACATGCTATCGTTGCGGTTTAATATCTTTTCATTCTGATAATAGTTTAATAAATTACGACTAGGCTGTAAACTTGAAAAACTAAGCGTAGCGATCTCGCTATACTTATAAAGTAAAACGCGCGCTTACATGCGGTGTGGTCAAAGTCGTGATAATTACCGGCGAAATTTTTAAAATATTTAACTGTTTTTAAGTAAATAACTTCCTTTTCGTGTGTTAAATCGATTTTTACAACATTTATGGTTATATGAAAGTTGTGTTAGGGCTAAACTTTGATTTGTTGTTGTAATGAGCACTGATGCTTCTTTGTTGTATTTATTATTAAAGAAACACGAAAGGTCATTATCCTTACCGTTATTTAGAAGTAAACTCGATATACATATATATGTATATATTCTTCGATTAATGTAACCATGACAAGTAAGAGATAAAGTAAAAGTACCTTCAAGCGAAAGTAATTTTGGAAACGAAAGTATAACAATCAAATACGAAACGTCTTTCGATTTAATTAATATTCTGTTTATCAAACTCTAGAAAATTTAAATAAATTTTACTTTAAATTAAATAATATAAATAATAAAAACCTTATTTAAGAAATAAATAAATTTGTTGCTTAAAGAAATATATATATATAAAGAAGTTTTTCCCAATAATCGAATTACATCATCAATTATTTGATTGTTTTTTTTTAATTCTTTTTAAACGAAAATCGATTTCTCTTAATTGTTTTTCGATTAATCGATTTTTCTTTCCATTCCTTGTTCTTAATTATCCACTGATCTGTTAATAAAGTTATTGAGTTGTAAACGAAATACAGTCGAACTTCTAAATAGTGGCCATCTTTTATGTTTCATCGGCGGTCGTTGTTTAGAGGTTTGACTGTATTAAGTTGAATTTATTAATTTGTTTTTTTTTTAATATTTAAATGTTTAAAATTCCTCAAAACATTTCTTTACAGACAAATATTTTTTTCTTTCATAGCAATTCATTAATTTTAACTTCTAGTATAAAACTTTATATAATTATTTTGTGTTTACACTCAAGTTAAACGTTGGAATATAAGATTATAAAAATTTTTTATTAATTTCGATAAATTCAGGAGATAAATTTATGAGAAAGTTATTTTGAGTATAGGCAGAACTCTGTAATATAAGTAAGAAAGTATTCGAAACTCGTCTTATCTGTAATTGGTTGGAGGCGTGGTTTTCGAGATGGTGATTGGTTAGATACTTTATAATTGACAGATGTAGATACTTTCTGTCTTTTTAACGACTGTATACGATAATTATATATAATAGATGTGTTTTATGCAGAAAATAAATACAATTTCCTACTTATTTAGCTTCAGTAGATACATTTAATCCTTATAAAAAGATATTTTATTTAATATTTATTTATTTAAAAAATTATCAATATATAAATTTTGAATTCGAATGTATATTTAAATCGTTAAAAACAATTAAAATGAATATATTTTGGTATGTTATTAAACAGAAAAACAATTTTTAGTAATATGCTTACGCCATGGTGCCCTATAGTTGATTAAATGTCGCACAAGAGTAGTGGAATGCCCATTACTCGACGGTCAGACCCGTATTACACGCAAACTTGGATAATTCCTGTGGCCCAGCCATGAGTAAAGTTGATGTAAGTCAATTTTTATCAGAAGGATTTTCGAAATACGATTTATGTTTCAAAGTAATTACGTCCCTCCTGAAGTATTTTTTTTTTATTCAACGAATTAATTACATTTAACTGTAATTTATACATTTATAATCGAGTTATATAAAATTTAGAATTAAATGCCAAGTTTTTAAATTTTTAAAAGGAATTCTTTCCAAGCTTTTTAACTACAAACAACTATCTTTTTTTTTTCAAACTAATCGACAAAGAAAGCTTAAAATGCAAGATAATGAAATTTTATCTCTTCTAAAGAACTGTTAAGAACTTTTATTTATAATTTATTTTTTAAAAAAATAACTTTCAAACTATTTTAAATTAAAAAATCATTTTGTCTGTGTTAATTTCTATCGTAATAAAATTTTAACATTAAAAAATGGACTTTGAACCTTTTAATGACGAGTTAAATTTACGAAGAATTTCATCAGGAGGAAGTAAAAATATAAAAATATACATCACGTTCGAAGAATTAATGAAGTTTTGTAACTTCTTTCCTAAGCTTTCTTTATCTTTATTCAACTATAATTACTAACAGATAAGTTTATATAAGGCCTATATATATTTATATATATATGTGTGTGTGAAAGGAGGAGAGGAAAAAAAAAAAGACCACTAAACCAATTCCACATTATCGTCTAGTTCCCAAGAAAACGTCCAATCCTATTAAAGATTAGAGATTAAGATAATCGTTTCCGAAAAGAAAATCGAAGGAAAAGTTCTTCTCAGATATGTTACCATTCATCATCCGAGAAAATTAATATGGCGACTGATATCATCATGACCAGTGGTAAAGATACAATTTGTCATGTCGTATCCCGTCGTCCTTTTCGTATTAATCTCCTCCCTAATCCCGGCGATCTGGGGATGAAGAGGGGAAGTCCACCGGAAGTACCTAATGCTCCGGTGACGTCATTAAACGGAAGTAAATAGTACTTAAGGTGCTGGAATTTACGTCATCGCTACTGGGGTCGGATGCTGTGTTTAAGTTAGTTACAAACGGGAGTAAATAACACGAATTAAGTTAAACAAATTAATTCGAATTTAATTTTTAAATTATCTAACAGTATCTTAATTACCATTAAGTTTAATTTTATTTTTAATCGATTTTATATTAAATTAATTCACCTATAAATAATTTTTTCCCTGTTTTTTGAGTGAAAAAATGCTTCGGATATCGTCCTGTACGGCTTTTGTCGTGACTTAAATTTCCAATTAAATTTTAATTAAGAATATTTTAACCATCTTTTTTTTTTATTTGTTTACATAATTATAGAAGATTTAACAAATTAAAAAATAAATGATAAAAAATAATGAGTAGGCCTATTAAATACAAATTTATCTTCTTAAATTTTTTATATGATCTACAAATAATGGAATATTCGTTAGAAGAATATTTTAAATAATTTTTTTTTATTAAATTACTATTATTTAAAATAAAATTCATATTCAAATAACGTGTAGAAGCTAAATTTTCTAGTACTGTACTGTACATCATTAATTATAAACGTCTGCAGTTAACTTATCTGCGGATATCTCATGCTTGAGGTTACTTCCAGGGATTAACTTGAAAGGTATTAATCTTTAATTGGTAAACATCTATACTTAATGATTTAAATAAACAATTTTTAATTCAAAATTTCAAATTTTAAAACACATTAAAACCTGTGTAAGCCGGATCGCACAGTATCGAACATCTTTCCGGTTTTGACAGGTTTCCGTATTGAATAGGGTTTTCTTAAAAGAAGAACAATTTTTCAGTTTAGGCAAGTCCGTTTTAGACAGGTTTTACTGTAATTCTTTTCTAAAAAAGTTTATTTTTTTCTTCTAAAAAATTGATATATAAAATTTAAATTTTAAGTGCTTAAAAAACTATCCTATTAAAGCTTACGACGGCTATAAACACTTTAAACATATATATTAATGTATAAAAAAATATAAATTTTAAAGTTTGAAAAATATTTTTAATGTAAAATATAAAGAAAAAAACCTTCCATTAAATGCTATAAAAATATTTATTCTGTTCTGATTTTTTAAATTTGAAAAATAATTTAACAACATTTTATATTACAGTAAAACCTGTTCAAACCGGAAAAATATTTAATACTACGAGATTCCGATTTATACAGGTTTTACTGTATATAGACCTATAAATAATGTCACAATTAATGCAAATAATAACACATGTTTTGGACAATATTCTTAATAAACAAATTTTTTAAGCAGACGAAACGTGGACTAAATATAAAAGAAAAGAAAACGACAGAAAATTTTCGAAACTTAAAAAGCCACCATGCAAAGTTACCTATAAAATAGGAATAAAACTAACCGGAACCGGAATGACGTAAAGCCATTCGTTAGACCATAAAAGGTACGATGTTCATCCTGTTTCCGATATACGAATCGAACCGCAAATTTAAAAATTAAAGCAACCACAAGCGGTATCGATCGCATTAAATGCATGCAATCACAGTCGGGATTCGTACTGATACTCGATGCCGTTCTTTAGATCGGTTGCCATAACAACCTGTTGATTAGAAGTGATCAGCAACCCCAACAATTACGTCATTAAAGTTTACCGGAAGAAGGGTGAAAGTGTTTAAAGCGCATGCTCGACCAAAGATGTTAGTTATTCGGGAAAGATCAGAGGTGAGATAATAGAAAGAGAAAATGAATTAAAGAGGAACACGATGGGAACATGTCTGGCCGTACTCCAGAACAGAAACGTTGTCCAACCCATGATAACCCAATGGGGTTACGGTGTAAATAACGGTAAGTTTGCCAATCCGGTTACCACGCGATGCCGGCCAAGCGCAATTTATTGACAGTTAATACCGTTGCTATGTTATTTACGTGTTTGGTTTGAAAACAGAAATAGTAATTGAAAGTATAAAAAAATTAGTTTCATCATCAGTCGCAGCTAAATTTTATTTTAAATCAATTTAAGTGTAGCGAAGGTTTAGACCACAATTTACGTTGTGAGCAATCATGAGAACCGTCCGGCAAAACATAAAAAAAAGCGCCCCCTTACATAATTCGATAGGTAAGTCTTTTATTACGTAAGATTTACGTAGAGATTTGTTATTATAGTAGTAACCTAATGAAAATAAATCGTGATAGTAAAAATAGCGTAACTATTTACTATGCATAATATTGAAATTAAATTGTGTATATATTAATCTATTTATTTGTCACTAAATATATAATTCAAAATTAATATTATAAAGCATTGAAAAAATTACAAAGAAATTTTATGCAATTATTTAAAATCATTCTAATGAATTTAAAACATTTTTTCGATTTCTGGTTCGTAGTTTTAAAGTTCAAACAGCGTTTTGGGTTTGTTAATTAATGGTAAGATTTATTTAGTGAAATATTCGAAAACGTCTACCTACAATTATATTTTTGACGAAAAAAATATTATATTTACTTCTTAAATTTTCATTAAAATCAGATCGTAATAGCAACTTTTCAATGGGATCAGCAATTAAAAAAGTAGTTGCAAACAGGAAGTTTTTAACTCGTTACCAGAAACTTCTTACAAATTGGAAATACGAGGAACCAGGCGATGTCCGCAAGTAACGCGTTGCTTAGTATTCTTGTAGTATTAATTCTACAATTTGCATGCAAAGATGAATTGATCAACAATTATTCTGATCTTTTATTTATAAGAATGTATTAAAAATTAATCTGGTATGAAGTTTTCTAGTTTTGCTGTTGGCATATAAAACTAGTAAACAATTTTAGCTTTGACACGTAAACCGGTAGATTTTATGGGTATTTATTAACACAGATACATTTTTATACTCCATTAATATGAAATGAGTCATAATATTTTTATGAATAAGTATGGACACATCTAAATGCAATAGGGAATTAACATATGATGGACTTAAAAATGTCGGAAATTAGTTGGCGCTTAATATTTTATTTAATGCATAATTACTGTATTTCTATTTAGGGTAGAAACAGAAAGGCCCCAAGCAGAAAACTATGTAAATGCTACAAAAACCAACATATTCAGTTACGTAGCAGTAATATAGAATTTCTTCGAATTTGTATTAATTGTTTAAAGTAAAATGCTACATCATCGAAACGTCGTATTTTAAACATTTAAAGTAGATAATTAATTTTTAATACATATTTTATAGGAGCTACTTACTCTCTAGGGTCTTATGATGATCAATCTTCGGTTATGTAATTATATATACTATTATTTTATGTTTTATTCTTAGAAAAGTAAAAATATTTTATTTGAAACAATAAGATCATCATCTAAAACTAAACTATAAAATAAGTTTATGAGTAATAAAAGATGATAATTCATTAATAAATTACTTATTTTTATTATTTGGAATTGCAGAAAAATCATTATTTTGTGGCTGGAATCTGACGTCATTTAAGTTTAATTACACTACATTTATAAAAACTTTACATTTAAAAAGTTATATTTGCTACGAAAATATTTAATGTTTATTGATCTGAAGTGGACCGATGATACATCACATCTGTCAATATTCCTTCAGTATATTGACTTTTATCCATTTGTTAGAATTAATTCAAGTGTAGACAAATTTGAAAATTATTAGTTGAAAGGTTTTCTACCGATTTTTTAAGTAGAAAAATATTTCATTTTCATAAAGTTCAAAATAATTTCTAGTGCCATTAAACTGCACGTGTATGTGGAGTTTAACATCAGTGACATTCCCACCGATATAAAGACTGTCAACTCCCTGTGTATAAAAGATTAATAACTAATAAGAAGAATGGATCTTCTGGAAGAATTCATTTATAACATTTGTATATAGATTTGAATAGAAACGGTCAATATTCTGGTTATTTTCTAATAGAAGCAATATAAAAAAATATTGTCTAATGGTTGCCTAGTACATGTATCACTTTCAATATAAATAAATTGTATAGTACAGAATTAAAAATTTATATAAAAATTGTGATGAATGCCATGTTTACAATTTGTAATTGTTTACTATTATGTAAATAAATTGTTAGAAAATAATCAATAAATGTGAATTACTAATAATGATAAATAAGAGATATATTTATCATTTAATATTATATAATTAAATTAGTTCTTTCTATCATATGATATGCTTCTTACTATGTATCCATAAAACAATGCTTTATAAAGGATGGTTTGTATCAGCAACAACTTCATGAAGTTGTTGCTGATACAAACCATCCTTTATAACTATATTTTTTCTTAAAAAAACGCTTCAAATTTTACTAATAAACCAACATTATTGAATTAATTACTTATTTTTAACACCATTATTTTAGGTCCTAATCACTGGTACAAAACACATCCAAATGCATCTGGCAATAAACAGTCTCCAGTGGACATAGTTCCATCCTTAGCCATACCAGATGCATCGCTCTTCCAAAACCAGATCAGATGGAGCTACCATAAAAAATATTCTAAAACGGTAGTCAACAGTGGCCACGGATGGACAGTTGAATACGTCAGCACCAAAAACTGTGAGATTTGTGATAGAAATGATACACCAAGATATATTATAACGATCATATTGGTTTTGCATTTTTTAGATTTTGAAGGCGGTCCAGCTGTTAATAGATATATTTTGGATCAGATACATTGTCATTGGGGAAAAAGTAACGAGCGAGGATCAGAACATACTATCAATGGTTATCAAATGGCTGCAGAAGTAAGCATTACAATTTTCTTGAATTTGCTGTCTGGTTGTTTGTTAGTTTGATTAACAGCCATCAACATCCTTTGTAATATCAAAATTATTACATATCAAATAGGAAATCATCAATGTTTATTGGTTTATATTAACTGGGGAATGAATTTTGGACCTTCTTGTCCCTCACTGACTCACAATTTTGATGATCCATTTTTGAAAAACAACCGGTAACTTTTAACCACATAACCACAGATGTTAACACCACTAGAACCATATTTTCCACTTTCAATCATCTGAAGTTTCAAAGTACATTTTACATTGATGATTTCCTAATCAGGATATATTTCCTATTCTGTGTATAATAAGTTTTGTATTACAAAAGATGTTGATGGCAGTTAATAAAACTAACATTACAATTTTGACATTATCAATTGTCAAAACTGTAATGCAAACTTTATTATACAAAATTTAAAATTGCTGACTATTAATAATCAAAAATAAAATAGCATTTTAAATAGATGAAAACATTTACAATATGCTGACTTAATGTCAATTTCATTTGATTTCTGTTCCACTTCATAATGAAATAGCATATAATATGGATTTTTCTTAATGTACAGTACATACTGTATATAATTGTAAATGTTGGGTAATCAAAGAAATTATTTTATTGTTCCAAATAACAGTAATATCAGATTTAATTATATAAACCAGTTATATCAGTTAATTCTTTTATAGTAGTGTTCAAATTATTTTTATAATTATTTTATTTCTTCAAAATCAAAATGCTGTATAGCCTGAACACACCAAAAAGTTAACAAGTAACCTCAGTTTTGGCTGTTAGCTAAACTTTTATAGTCAATNTAAAATATTTTGGATTTAATAATTATTACAAACAGCGTCAAGCCATAAACTTGTCAACAAAGAGGGTTGTAAAATTATTCTGTGTAGCTAGAAAGCTACGGTTTCTTTTGTTTGAAAGAAAACAGATATATTTAGGTTGTTTAAGTAGTAAATTAATTGGAACTTTTTGATAAAATATATTTAAGTAACTAGATTAAGCGCTTAAAGTTGAGTCGATGTAATTCGATAGCCTAGCATTTAAAGTTCGATAACTCTAATTATCTCTTCATTTTCTAAAATAGGATATTATTTTTTTTTTACTTTATTTTTTTCAGTACTACAGCTTATCATCCTTAAACCATTTATTTTGACAATCCATTTTTCATTTAAAGGTAAAAGGGGGTTACAAAAAAAGGGTGAATCATATTTAACAGTGAAGAAAACTTGTTTATTTTCTATTAACTTTTTGCTAAAGGAATGTAAAATGATTTTGAAAAAGGATCCACGTCCCGAACATAAAAATACAATAAGAGATATATCATATTTACCTTCCATATATCACAAAATGTCCAGAATGATAAAATAAGACCCACTAAGGGATTCAAAATCCGGAATTTCATCATGGAAAGTCTAAGAAACGAAATCAGAAACGGTCAAAATAACTTGATACCATTACATATATTCTATTTACCATATATAACATCTCTAATGATTTAAAACCGAATTTAGGAAGCGAATTAATGAATATAAACATAATATATATACGTATAGAATCTTAATTAAATATGATTAATGCTTCATCATCGTCAGCTTTCGTTCCTCATTTAACTGCTCTAATTAATATAATATAGTAATATAATCCGGATAAAATTTTTAAAGATAACATTATTTATATATTTAATTATCTATATACGATTTAAAATAATAATTTTATACGGTTAAAACTCGATAAATTTTACTTAAAACCTAGTAAAAACTTTAGCTTAAGTACGTAGATAAGTGCGTAACTTCCGAAACTATTTTAACGAATTTTATCGAAATTTTTAAGTAAAATAAATGAAAATTAAATTTTTAGATAATATAGACGTGATATTTTAAGATAAAAATAAACTGGATGACATAAATTTACACGAATTTTTATTAAATTATACTTAAAACTTTCTCAAATATTTTATCTTCATTCGTTAATTTTTAACACTCGGTAACATGACAATTTCGACATTAATCATTAAATAATGTTAATGGATTAGTAGATATGATTAAATATTTATTATTTAAAATATAATTGATTTACTTAAAATAGTATTACAGTATATAGAAAACCAACTCCCGTTTTGCTCATTATCTAATGATGGAAACTAATTAGTTTTGACTTTAGTAATTCGACATTACGAAGAATCATATTTTAAGATAATTATCTAGGGAATTATCTAGATAATTTAATTGCTAATATATTTAGCAAGATTCTCTCCTTCTATCGATCTAGATAAATGTTAAATAATTTAAAGCGAATTAATTTAATCGTTTCTCTCGGAATCATCTACATAATAAGTTAGTTGATAAAAAGTAATAAATTCATCCTTCACTCAATTTAAGTTAAAACTGTTTTAATGATAATTTTAGATTTATTTTTTTTTTTATTTTTTCTGTCCTTCTAATGATCTTTCGACAGAATGCTATTNATATCCTATATATATACACACACACATAAACAAATAATACTTTAATGATGGAAACTAATTAGTTTTGACTTTAGTAATTCGACATTACGAAGAATCATATTTTAAGATAATTATCTAGGGAATTATCTAGATAATTTAATTGCTAATATATTTAGCAAGATTCTCTCCTTCTATCGATCTAGATAAATGTTAAATAATTTAAAGCGAATTAATTTAATCGTTTCTCTCGGAATCATCTACATAATAAGTTAGTTGATAAAAAGTAATAAATTCATCCTTCACTCAATTTAAGTTAAAACTGTTTTAATGATAATTTTAGATTTATTTTTTTTTTTATTTTTTCTGTCCTTCTAATGATCTTTCGACAGAATGCTATTAATTTCTACGAATTTCATTTACTTCACTTTCTTTCTTAATCAAATTATTTGTCGGGTTTCCGTTTCCTTTTTTTATATATTGATATATATATACAGTATATATACGTCAAGCCATTTAGATGCTGTAATATATTGAAATTTCTCGAATATAATTTAATAAAATATATATCTATACACCGCGGCCCAAAAGTCGGTTGACCAAGCGGAAGGCTCAAAAAAATCTATGCTTTAAAGCATTATAATTTGTGAAATTTATAAGTAATAAAGTGTTTAAATGTGGCAATAATCTGGTCTTTTTTACAGTGGTTAATCGAGTTTTGGGCCACCCTATATGTTAAGTTATGGAACCGACAAAAAGTTTTCTATGTAAATTACCTAAAAATTCATTTTAAGTGTATTTTATTTAATGGGTTTATCACGAAATTATTCTGTTTTAATTAAAATTTAACGTGTTTAATCGTATGAAATGCTCGTTTTATATCTTAATCTAAAAAATCTTCTTACAACATATTTTGTATTATTTGATGATGATAATGATAAAGAAGAGTCCAACATCCTTAATTAAGATATCTAGAGACACAGATAATATATACATTTATCCATAAACATCTGTTGAATTTAAATTAAGAATGATGAAGATGATGATGATAGAACGATCATCTGTTGAACTTTGTAGAAATATTTATAGAATTTAAATTAAGGATGATGATGATGATGATGATTGTGGAACATTCATCTGTTAAACTATGTATATCTATTAAATTTAATTTAAGGATAATGGTGATGAGTTTTCATCTATTCAACTTTATGTAGAAATATGTATCTAATTTAAATTAAGGATGATGATGACGGAAGATCCATCATCCTAAATTTAAATTTAATAGATATTTATAAATAAATACGTTCACCTATAATTTTATCAAGGCAAAATGATTATTTAAACAGAACCTCGTATTTATATAAGAATTACTAAAGATTTATATCAGACAGAACAAATTTAAAAAAAAAAAGATTTACATAAAATAAAATATTAAATTTGTGGATTTGAAATTTTTTCTACAAATATACCGAATTTTTAAGACGATTACATCAAATTTTTGTTGACAAAAGAATAGAAAAATCTAGGGAATAGTAAAAACTGTAATGCTTCTTTCCAAAATATCTTCTAAAAAAAAATAATAATAATAATAAAATATTTTCAAGCAATTATTAAAAAATTTTATATAAATAAATAACGTTTTTAAGATTAGACATAAATTAAGAATAATAAAAAAAATAAAATCAATTCCTCTTAGACTCAATTATAGAAGTTTAAATGAATTTAAAAAATCTTTATAAAAAAATATTTTTAACTAATGGACTTTTAAAATATCGAAAAATAATATCTAAAACATCTTCACTACGTATTTGAATCATTTATTTATTTATTTATTTTAAATAAATAAATAAATTCGACGTCAAAGTGACGTAACTTCTGATCAAACTTCTCGTATCTACCTCAGAAAATGGCAATTTTTTTTATATAAAAAATGATTTAAAATATACGATAATGTTTTTATATCGTATTTTAATCGTAGTATTAAAGGATTTTCTTGTATTTAAGGCAAAAATA
The DNA here is from genome assembly GCF_000671375.1 of Centruroides sculpturatus. NCBI lineage: Eukaryota > Metazoa > Arthropoda > Arachnida > Scorpiones > Buthidae > Centruroides > Centruroides sculpturatus. The sequence goes on from NW_019385571.1 coordinate 14,681, forward strand.
AGATCTTAAAATTTATAAAATGACGTTGAAATTATTGTAGAAATTTTTTCACTCTTCAGAAAGTTTTACTGTAATGAGGAGACGTGTTTAGTTTATTGTTTGGAATTTAAGGTGCAGTTCCTTTACTAGTTTCTAAATTTAAGAATTATTTTTGTTTTAAATTCCCCTAAAAATTGACACTAAAAGAGTACTCTTAAATTCGTGATAACCTTAAAAAAACAGTGTTTAAATCTACGGTATCGCCCTTCAAAAGTTTGCATCCCTACGGAACTATTTTCTAGTAATTGTATAGACGAACCTATAATAACGACTACCTCCCAACAGCGGCCATAATTTCAGGAACTTTCCCCTTGAACAAAATACGAAATAACCTCTTAAGAACGACCATCCGAACAGCGGCCATTTTTTAATGTCTCGATCAGTGTCCGTTGTTAAGAGGTTTGATATTTAATTTTAATTGCCATTCGACGTTTCCTTCTACTAAAAACTCCATTTTTAAAATTGAGACGTGCCTTAAAATTCGCATTTTTCTTAATCAATTCCGATCACTATCGCTATCATTTATTACATTGATAATGATCGGAAAGACATGAAAATACATTATAGAACCAAGATAATAATGAAATATCCTATATATATACACACACACATAAACAAATAATACTTTATAAAATATAGAAAATTAATAATACTTTTATTAAATGAAATGTAATTTTTCAAGTTATATATCGGGGTTATTACAAGCTTAATAAAAAAGCCATTTCTTTTCTATAAAATCTCTTCTGAAAAAAAGTGAAAGTATCATTTATAAGTTGGCTTTTCCCTCCTCCTCCTCCTCCTCCTCTTCTTCTTCTTCCATTTATTTCATAAACGGAGCCATTTCTAAATCTATCATCTTTGTTTCCCGAATTCTCTTCCCTGATAAAGGATGTTCGATTCATCAAATCAAGTCTCTTCCTTTCCCTTAATTTCTCAGAATCAATTTTATATATACGATATATATCCACTTTTTTTCTATTTTGATTTTTAGCAACTGATATGGGAGAAAGTTCTCTTTAAGAATGACATTTTTCTGTCTTTATTGAAAAATCTTCCCTTCCAGAAAAATAACCCTCACTTCCCCCCCCGCTGCAGTTGTTTCATTCTTCCTCCTCCTTATCTTTAAATTTATCTAAAGAAGTAACACTGTTTGCATTATATAAAATCCTATTTATACGTATGAATTTTTGTATTTTAGTCATTAATAATAATACATTTTTATAGATGAATGCTTGGGAAATTGAAAATCAATAGAGAATCGGATGGAAATCGCTTTGTTCTTCCTCTGTTCTATGATCGTTTCTTTATGTTAAATTATTTTCTCTGCTATGAATGATGCTTAAAGCTAACCATAAACACATAGGTTATCTTCTCACGTGTTTTCGAAATTTATATAAAATGTACTGCACTTAAATGACATATTCGATAAGAGACAAATGGCACAGGTTTAGTACGCATCAATATAGTCAAATTTATACGTACGTAAGAGAACATACTGTAAAAAATATGATATACATACGCGTGCATCGATAAATTGATATCCCTGTTCAATCATGTTCACACTTACCACTCATTCATTCACTACAAATTTGATCTGTATATCCACTTTAACAAACACAACTTACTCCTACATGCTGTTGAACTACCCTGCACGAAACCATTCCTTTACACAATTCACTCCTACATGCAACCACTCTATATGGAATCATCGCTACACGCAATCATTCTATACGGTTCCATTTTTTATTCACAGCAATGTTTACATAACTACATCATTCCTGTGTATATTATAAACACATACAAACAGAGAAGGGGAGTCATATATACACACAGACATACACTTAAATGCAGTCAACAGACATGTACAGTACAGTACTGTAGAGGGAGAGAGAGGCAGACAGACAGACAGGCATTATTCCTATATATGTGTGTTCATTCTTATAAACACATAGAGAGGATTAAAAAACCAGACATGAAGAGAGAAACAAGGAAGCTTCATCTATACATATAGACGCACAGACAATAGACACAAGGAAAGAGAGAAAGAGAGATACAAACGCACATACAGACACACATACATACATCACTTGGAAGTAGTCAAATCATGTGGAGAACACTTCCAAAGGCGTATCTCACTTCGGAAATCTCGACATCGATTTTTCAAGAAAACAATACCTTTGCGACAAATAACAAATTACAAAAACAAAAAAAAAATAGGATAAAATAAAAAAAGAAGGAAGCGAGAAAAGAAATAAAAACAATTTTAAATACGTTTTTCTTAACTTCCCCAACAGAAAAAATAAAAAAATTCCGTAAGAATTTTTCATATCTTGGCCGCATCCTCACCATTTCTCCAACAATATCAAAGGCTATTTTTGTGAACAAAGTATGCGTTTGTTGGAGGTTCTAAACTTTAATTTTGTTATTCAATCCGATAGGAATGTCGACCAGGCATCCGTTTACGTACATCATTATGCATTTTCGCTATAAATGAATTCGTATAACGGAATTCCGTCCAGGATGAAAACGGATATCGCTCCGGACATCCACTTTTCCAATATTCGCTTTCGGAAAATGATCTGTTTGCCTAACTCCAATAACATTTTTAACTAAAAGTTACTTTCTAACACCCTCCGAATATTTCCTAACCATCCTCTCCCGCCAACCGGTCACGTGATCCACATCCCCATCTTCTCCACGCTCCTCCACATGTAGAAATCGAATAGTAAAAGCGAAAGATATTATTAATTTTAAACGAGAAAAATCATTAAATTATTTTAAGAATTTAAATTAATTAACGGAAATTTTAAAAAGTTTTATAAATATTTTTAACCCGTTTAAATGATTTTATTCGGGAGACGTTCCTGTGTGACGCAGCTCCCGTTTACTGTTTAATATTGATTAGTGAAGAGAATGTGTGTATAAATGTTTGTTCTAATATTTTTTGTTGTATTTTATACCCGAGACATTCCTCTACGACGAAACTTTTAGAAGATAATTTATGATTTTAGCTCCAAGTGTAACACGAGTGTTGCTCATATTTTACGATCTCGCATAGGACGATCTAATTTTTAAAAACTAAATTATACGTATACATGTCAACTTATAAAAGTGTAAAAAAAGAAAATAAGTCCTCCCTTCCATCCTCCTATCCATAAGTGTATCATCTTCTAACTCATCTGGAGATTGGAGTGTAGTATTTTGATCCCATGCTTCAAATATACAGGAAGAAATTAATTTTATTAATAGAATTTTAATATATATAATTCGTTTCTAATATATTTTTGTATGATCCATTCTTTAAAGTTTCTCGTTCAAAGCATTTTTTAACATATTAAATTAATGTTATGTATGGTTTTGTTTTTTGTGTGTGTATATATTTGGTTTAAAGATTTATGTTGTAAATTTAAAATATTTTGAGGTTTATTTTAAAATTATTGTATAGTTATTTTCAATTTAAACTTTTTTGTAGTTTATTTATTTATGGAGACTATTCAGAAGCTATTTTTTCTGCAACTTTCTAAACATTTTAACGCATTTTATCCATTTTTCCTTTCCCTAAATATTGATTCGAAGTGTCTAAAATATTAAATATTAAGCATTTTAACTCTCCAAATTAATCTTCCAACTGTTAAACTATCCTATCGCTTTAACTCACCTCAAAAAATCATTCGAAGCATCTTACAGTAACATTCAAATACTTTATATAACCCTGAAAGCCTTTAATTCGAAGCCTTAATTAAGTACTGAATTAAAAAATTAGCATTAGTTCAATTGAAACCACTCAAGAGTTGCATCCAAAATTCATCTTTTCATTCTACTCCAAGCAAGCATTCTTTAAAGTTTGTTCAAAGTATTCCTTATTCTACTCACATTTTATCCTTCAGGCTCTAGTAAAAAAACATACTTTAAGGTACCGTTTGGAAATATCTTTAAAGATCTACTCGGTAACCTTTCGATAACACTTCAAACTGAACCCAAATCATCCACAGACTCCGCTATAAGTTTACCTTTACACCTATCTAACTCTATTTACAGTTTGTCAAGCAATCAAAATTCATTAAGGAGATCATTTTTAACATAAAATTCAATGATATCAGGATATCACTCCTGCCAAATTTTCCTTTAAAGGCAATCAAGTAGAGCGTAAAGGAAGCATTTCTTGATAAAGATAAGGTAAAGATGAGGAGGAGGAGGAAGAGGAGGGATATATTCCTCCTTTTAGAGAAAAGAATCAAAGGAAATTTATATCTGACATCCGAGACATATTGTATACCAGAATTCCAGAATTTTTTTATTAGATTTATCTAAAATAAGTTTTGACAAGGTAAAGAAAAAAATTATATATATATATATATATACACACATTCAAAGGGTGATTGGCAGTGTTGAAGATATCAAAGATTTAACTTCTTTTTTTTCCTTATTTTTCTTCTAGAGAAGGTAACACATAAATGCCTGATGGTATCGACAGATTTTTATGGGGAAAGTAGGGGGAAAATATGTAAAATTTTAAAGATGTAAGAGGGGAAAAAAATACTAATTTGGAACTGCTAGAAGAGAATTGGAATTGTCTAGCACAAGCAACGAGTTAGTAGTTTTCATTTAATCCGACTCCAAAGAGACGTGATGACGAATCAAATTACAAGATTAAGAAAACAAAAATTAAAATAAGAATTTTTCAAGAAGAAACTACAAGAAAAATAATCATAAAATTTAAGAGAGAGAAGCAAAAGAAGTAGAAGAAGGAGGGAAAAAATGGAGCAGTAAGTAACAATAGGAAACAAAATATTTTACGAAAAAATCGACTTTTAAATACTTATTCCTATTTAACTTTACATTTTTGCTAGAAAGATATTAAATTACTTCGTATTTTTTTTATTTTATGTGTATCATCAGTATTTTTTTTTCTTCTTATAATCCTTTAGACGTAGATGGATTTTAAGTAGAAGTTCTTTTTGTAGAGGAAAGATTATGATCTGATCCGAATTTTACTTTTACTCGACTTTTTTTTTCTCTTCTCCTCCTATTTTTAAAGCATGGAAAGATGAGATGGAACCGTGTGTTTTGTTTAAACTTTTCGGAAATTGGGTTGCTAATCTTATAAATGAGGATAACTGCGATTTCAAGGATCGAATTTCTGATCGAGATAAACTTCCGATTAGTACAAATATTTAATTTTGAAAAATCTTTATGCTTTCTCTCCTTGAAGGACTTTCAAAATTTTTTTAGAATTAAGATGAAAAAGTTAATAATAATAATAACATAAGAGCATTGTGAGATGGTTTAGATGATGCTTGTGGAGCTCTTTCAAAGAGGGATGTGGGATGTTCTGAAAGGAGGTGTGTAGAAGAACTTTCCGAGTTGAATTTTATAGTGTTTCCAGATAAGATCTATGATATGCTTCGAGACGGATCTTCTAAGATATTTGGAAAAGTCCATGAATGCTTCGAGACGAAAATTATGGAGCGCTTTGAATGGGATGCTGTGAAACAAAATTTATAGATGCTTCGCTTAAATCTTATCAAATGCTTGGAAATAAATATTTTAAGTTACGCAGGTCCTAAGAAGAGATGTCTATATATTGCTTTGGAAGGAAAGTACAGTCAAACCTGTGTAAAACCGAATATTTTTCCGTTTGGCGGATGTTTCTTTAACATAGAAAATCGCTCGTTTCGAATAATTTTGTCCTGTTTACGCAGGTTTCTCTTTTTTACAGGTTCCGTTTTGGGCAGGTTTTACTGCATATGCGGTTGTACTGTATATTGATAAGAAAAGTCAAATATGGATAATTTCGAGATTAATTTTCTAAGATGCTTACGGAATGCTCCGAGAAGAAATTTATGGGTTGCTTAGAGGAGAAGCACATAAAATGCTTCCATTCGATGTTTGAGTGAAGATGAACCTTGACATCCTTCATCGTGAAGTGTAAATACTTTTACTGGCGCCGTATTAATGACTTTCCAGCCAATTTTTTGTAGATATTTGGGTCGAAATTTGAAAAAAAATTTAGTCCTATGAATTCCTGCTGTTGTCCTTCTGGAAAGATCAGGGACAGGAAGTTCCGATTAACCGTATACGAACTTCCGGTATAGACTGGAAATCACATAATTTTAATTCAAAAATTTTACTTAGAACGAAATTACATAGATGATCTGCACGACTCTATTGCTAACAGGAAAAGTATGATGTACAGGGGCAAGACATTATTTGAGATGGAGAGCATATTTTAAATTAAATAAATTAAGAATACGATTTAAAATTGCAGGAATTATTATAATTTTTGCTCGTTTATGAAATCTTACAATTACTAAAAGTTTAATTTAATTATAATTAAAACGGAGCACGTGATCACACTCGGCACTCGATTAACTTCCTCGCTCCATTTAAAGTGCATAAATTTATAAATAAAACTTTAAATTACGCATAAATATTCTTTAGAATAGAAAAAAGAATTTAATGAGGAAATTTCTTTCCGCCCGTGACGAAAATTTCGACATAAAATAATATTTATTCCACTCCTCCATCTGGTGACGACAGTCGGAAGCAATTTTGGACTTGATCTGTCGTCGGTGGGAGACGATAAACGGAAAACGAAATTTAAAAATTAATAAACTATAATTTACTAAACTTTAACGGGTTTATAAGCAATATAAGAAGGAAGAGAAAGGGGAAAGAAGGAAAAGATGGAGGAAAAAATCTATAGGAGCCCGTTTGACGTTATGAACGTAGTGATTCACGTCAAGTGGTAATCTCTGGTGATTGGACTTGACCCTGTCTGGATGTTGCCAACGGCGACAATCCCTTCAACACAGACCACATGCTACATTTCAGATGACCATTGGTCATTAATTCAATCCCGGGTGGTACACGTCATGTAAAACTATCCAGTCATTTCTAATCCTTTGCCATTGTAGGAATAAAGTAGGAGTTGTAGTATTAGTGGGAGGTAAACTCGGAATCCATAACCTTAATCGTCTTAAAACTTATTACGAATAATATAAATGATCCAATCTTTCTATCATTTAACATTATCCCCGAGTTTAGATAATGGATGAAAGTTTCCAAAAATTAATTTTCTCTCTTCTCTCTCTCTCTCTCTTCTCTCCCCCTCTTTGCTAAATTCTAACGTAATGATAATGGTAGAAAGGTTTGTTTAGTAATTTGTGTTGTGTTTAGATCCGTTCGGAATCGTTAAAGAGTAGGAGAAGGAGGAGGAGGAGAAGGATGAAGAGAAGGAAGAGGAAGATCGAATTATCTTTGATAAAAATAAAGTTTGTAAGTGCTAAATTGTGTTACATTTCTGTCTGAACTTAAAGTTTTTTTAAGCTTCAATTTTGTTAAAATACTCTAAAATATATATACATATACAGTTGTTCCAGTTCAACCTCCGATAGAAGCCACCTCCCTACGACGGACACCTCGAAAGAGTGGCTATTTTTTGTGTAAACAAAAAAACAAATGCGTACGGAATAACCTCCAAACGGTAGACATCTTTTACGTTCTAGTGGATGTTCGTGTCCGTCGTTCGGAGGTTTAACTGTATTTATATATAAGTATACTTTTTTTTTAACTTAAATTTTTGTAAGGAAGTCGATTTGTTTCTCTCAAAATTTATGTAACCGTGCTGATATATCTTGAAGTATAAATCGAAACAATGATGATACGGGTTAGAATAGATTTGTTTTCTATATTTTTATACTAGAAAAGAGAGCGATGTATCGATTTTAAAATACAGGCCGAACCAAAAGTCAGTTAACCACGTATGGCGTTTTCTACTTGTATGGCAAGCAAACTTCTGAACGAAAATCGTAAACTGAGTCTAGAAGTTGGAAAGAATGAGATTAATTGGGTTAACCGATTTTTGGGCCACCCTCTGCACAATTAAATAACCAAGAATTAAAATCAATTAATTATTATTAATATTATTATTATACACTTTAAAGCGTCTATAAATCTTAAATTATCGGGAAAAAATTAGAAAAAAAAGACGCACGTCCGTGTGTAGATCGGTATTAAAAAAAAATAAGAAAAAAACAAGAAGAACTACCTTTAAAACTCGATATAAATTATTCGTTAAAGGGTGGAAATTTAAGAAAAATAATTAGCAGAATGATGTGAAATTCATTGTTTAAAATGTAATTGTTGGAAACATGTTGTTTCAGTTATAAAAAGTGTCTTCTTGTCATGGCGCGCGACAATCATTGCATGTAGCTGTCATTCTGCCCCCTTGTTAAAGTGTCCTTCATTAACAGCTCTACTAATGTATCTTAAATGCTCCTTTTTTTTCATCCTTTCTTCCTTTCTTTCTATATAAAAAGAAAGAAAAATATATCCAAGATAATAACTTAACAATCGAAATCGAATTTTTTTTTAGGGTTTTTTTTTCTTGACGTCACTCTCGTGGCCTTTGGCCAAAATTGATAACGTCACTTTTGATGTATAGACGTATAATATATAAATTTTTATTTACTTATTTACTTATTTCCTCCCCCTTTAAAATTCTACTAAAATAGAATTTATATTGGGGAATTATATATAATTATGATAGTTACAGTCTACTGCTAGGACCTCTTCCAGGCACGAGGCGGTAGCTTAAGAGATTTTGTATATACAGTATTATTTATTTAGTAGCGGAGAAGATTCTCCTGTACTTCTGAATTGAGGCCTCGTGTTCTTTTTACTATAAAAGGCCCTTTCCCACCGACTTGTATATATTTTTTGTTTAGTGGAGAGAAGGCCTCTTACGTTATAACAAAACCTGGGAAGGGTTTCCTATATGTTCTAGTTTAAGGCTTGGTGTATTTTTATATACAAGAGGATCTTTCCCACCTAAAATAATGATATAGTTTAGAGCCTTTTACTACGCCCTTTATATACATTTATTATTTAGTGAAGAGGAGGGCCTTTTATCTTATAATGTAAGACTTCGTAGCAATAGCGGTTAAGAGCCTTCTGTATGTTCTAGTGTAAGGCCTGGTATGTTTTTGCGTATAAGAAGTCCTTTCTATTTCCCAAATGATAACTGTTATTGCTTATATGTTACGCCCTTTATATATATTATTGTTTAACGGAGAGAAGGGCCTCTTACATTATAACAAAAGCTGGAAAGGGCCTCCTATATGTTCTAGCTTAAGGCATTTTTTGTTACGAAATCATTGAGCTGCAATTTTCAAATTGCAGACTTGTACAGTACATTTCCATCGTCGTTCGTCCGTCTGTCTGTCCTTCGTTAATCCTCTAGAACTTCGTTAATCAGGCCTGGACCGGAAGTCACGTGATTTCAATTCAAAAATGTCTCCAGAACGGAGTTAGGTAGATGATTAGCGTGACTCGATTGTTATCAGGAAAAGTATGATTTACAGGGGCAAGACACTCAAAATCCAGACCAAATATAGAATGTTTAGGAGCCGGAAGTCCCGATTAACTGTATACGGACCGGAAGGCACGTGATTTAAAAAAAATTAAAACTTGTAGCCAGGAATTGTGATGTCGCCAGAGTAAACAATTGCTCGTTAGTTTAAGAGAATTATTTATGCCGATATTGGCCTTAAAAATATTAAAATATAAAGTTAAAATTGTTGTAAATAAGTATAAAAATAATTTATATTATAATAAGCCGAAGAACGAAGGATTTTTAAGAAACAAAACTAGTGAAATTGCTCTAAAATAATAATAATAATAATCCATAAACTTGGGATAATTGACGTTCGATTGAGCTGAATATTGACGGCGATAATGGCGCGAATATTGCAATTTTTAGTAGGAGAAAAAAACACCCTTTTTCATTAAAATATAAGAAAAAAAATCTATAGATTCCACACGATAATCTTCGGCATTAACTACGTGAAATATGCTTACTTAACTAGAATACAGCTCACACTTTCTCACTTTACACATGGAAAATCGATGATAAAACTTGAATAATTATACAATTTTGAAGATAAACCAAATTTACGGACATAATAACAATTTTTTTTAACATAAAAGTTAAATCGAGGTTAAAGTTATGATTTTTTAATGAAAAAACTTGTATTTTTTCTTTTTTAGTCAAGAGAACGTTCGATTTTTTCGTATTTCCGCTTCTTCCAACGCATTTTTTTTATATTTAATTAACGATTTTATAATCAATAGTTACGTAAATTAATTTTAAACAATATCTTTGAGCATTATACATGCAATTACACCACTTAAAATAGAAAATAAACGACATTCAACGCTTTAGAAGCAGTTACGTAGTTAAATATAATCGAGATCACATTTTGTGATTTATATATAAGTGTATATAAAGATCTTACACGTATATTTACTCATTTTTTACAGTTTACAGTTTATAAATTAATCAAAATAAATAATTTTACCGTTATTATGAGCCTGCTAAAGGGGTTTAAAGTCTAGAGATAAGCTCACTTACTTTAAAATTAAAAAAAAAATTTAAGGTTTATAATTTAAAAAATTGGTTATAAATAGTAAAAAATTAGAAAATGTTGAAAAATTACCTTAATTTTAATATAAAAATCACAATGCTGGGTTGCAATTTTTAATATATGGTCTCGATTTTAGTAGTGTCTTGCCCCTGTAAATCATGCTTTTCCTAATAGCAGTCGAGTCATGCCGGGCATTTATCTAAGTAAAATTTTAGAGTTGAAATCACGTGACCATCGGTCAGGCCCGGAAGTTCGTATACAGTTAATCGGAACCTCTTATTCCTAAGTTTTTCATATACGATCTCAATTTTCATCTATTACAAAATTCATACGGTCAGACTGGGTCAGAGAGAGAGAGACAGACAGACAGACAGACAGACAGACGACAGTGGGAGAGAATAGTCAAATTAAATCAAAATTACGAATTTTTTAATGAAAAAAAAAACTCATTTTTTCAATCGGGAGGACGTTCGAAATTCTTCGTTTCTGACGCAATTTTTTTGCATTTAATTAATGATTTTTCAATCAATATTTATGTAAATTAACTGTAATCATCGTACACGCGCATTATACATAAAATTACACCTCTTAAAATAGAAAATTCACCTCATTAAAGATTTGAAACTGTTATAAAGTTTAAATATAAAACGAGATTAAACTGTATAATAATTTATAATTTGTATATTTACTCATTTAAAAAGAGTATTTTTCTGCAGTTTTCCGTTCGTAAATTAATCGAATTAAACAATTTTACGCTTATTATTTGTTGCTGCTGCTGCGGTTTGCAGTCTGCAGATAGGTGGGATTGGTAATAAATCACAAAACCTTCATGTACAGCCACTTTTAGCTCCTAACATATTGCTACTACGACCCGAAAGTTTAGCGTAGAATAACAAATATTTTTGTGGGCTAAATTTACTGAATTTTGAAAGGAAGAGTGCTTTACTTTTTCTCTAAAAAGTAAAAAAAAGAGAGAGAGAAGAAGGTATGATAAAGGAGCTAAAGTTTGTTCGAGATCATTTATTATTATATTAATAGAAGGACAACTTAGAAATCGTGATTAAATTTACTTTTTTTTGCTGTTTATTCTTGTAAAATTTATTTTGTAATTATAATTAAGCAATAATCTGCTTTTATATATGATTTATTTTAATCTATATCTTCATATTAATGATTTTATCATTTTATCTTTAAGCTTTTCCATTCGGTTTACATTGATACCTCATCCCGGTTATCTTATCTTTCAGGAAGAAAACTGTAGCCTCGTATATTGTTATACGTATCTAAATATTGTTTTGGGATTGTTCGTCATCTGTATTCACTGTCTTCATCATTCTTATATGCATATTTTTTCGGTTGTTCTCCTCCGCATCTCTCATCTTTGACATCATTTTTCGGATGCAAACAAACACTTTTTTCTCCTCTTTACATAAAACTGTTTGTGTCTACATCTTAATCTACACTTTTGCATATATTTTACGATCTTATTTTTTATTTTCTTCAATTTTTAACCTCGTTTTATCTGTGATTTACAGTTTCTAATCCTTCAACATTTAGATCATTTCGTTTATCGTTTCCATACATTTAAACGATATCATTATTTACATATCTTTAAATTTCTCATACTTGATTCGATTTTTTTTGCATAAAATATCCCATTATATCTGCAATTTTAATGTTTGTTTTTACTCTGATTTTATATTACCTCAGTCACATCTTTCCTATTAAATGTTATATTATAAATTATATATTTATGTAGTTTAAAGAGCAATAAAGTGAATATTATGTTGTAATTTACATATTTCTGCAGTTACTTTTATTAAAAAATTATCCATATTTAACATCTAAATTCGATTTTTTTAAGACTTTATGTTTTGATTATCCTCAAATCATTTGAATATCTCGCCACTTTTTGTACAATTAAACGGTGGAAACGTTCTTTCAACTCCAAAATTTTTAAATTTTATACAATATTTTTCAGAATTTGCGTAAGATTTGGTTTTTAAGATCTCTTTTCTTTCTTCTACATCCCACTTCCCATCAATTCTAATCATTTTATCATCGTCATCATCTATAGAAATCTCCAAATTTATACACATTTATCATCGATTCCATCTCATAATACTTTGGTTTTTTTACTCTAAAGATCTCTTCTTCATCTGCATCCCTCTTCCTATCAACACTAATCATTCTATCATCATCATCATCTATAGAAATCTCTACATTTCACATATTTATACGCATTTATCATCGATTCCATCGCATAATACATTGTTTTTTTCGACTCTTAAATCATTCTTTAACCATTGTTTCCTAATTATCCGCACCTCATTTACATCATCGTCATTATCAGCATTATATTTTTTTCTAAATATATAATTAAATTAATCATTTAACGCTTCATTAATATCTCTTTCGAATCCAGTGACTTCATCTTCATTATACTCCTCATCACTTTCGTTTATTCTCCATTTCATTGATCGATATCAGACTTTATCCATCCTCTAACAATCCTTAAAAGAGATAAAGCAACACGTGAAGCATCACACACACACACACACACACACACATACACACACACACGAGACACGAGACGTTCAAAGGCTACATAACACAATATATAAAGGCACATAATGCAATATAATAATAGCCTGACAATTGAATTAACCTAAAGTTGTCTGGAGCCAACTGTCACCATTACGGCGTTGAAGCGAAGCGTCAGGAGATCGGTTAATTAGTTCAGTCAATATTTGTTTCCGTTGTAAGTAATCCTCCCAAGAGATTAGCTGCCAGGCCACTCTTAAGGGTCAATCCCTGCTACCGAGAAAATAAAGAAGATCGAAACTTAAGATATTACAACTGCAAAAGGTTATTCTTTTGTAAAAATCCTCTCACCAATCTGATAATTAGGCACAAAGATGTAATCCCCTTCTGGCATGATTTAGATTTTGCATAAACATACTTTTATAATATTATTACTTTACTAAGACATCTTGTAATTAATCTGATGAATAATTTTTGTATAATTCCACTAGTTAAATTCTTCTTTTTTTTCCCCTCCTCCTTCTCTTCATCTTCTTTTTCCAGCATCTTAATATTGATCTTTCTTCACTTTCCTTGCTATAAACTGAACTTTTTTTTCATTTTTCTTTATATATATATTTTTTTTCATCTTCTATCTTTTGTTTTTTTGTATTATATCTTATTCTTTTTCAATTCGGCTTTTATATTTATAACTTATTTTTTTATCTTTGCTACGTTTTCTTCTCTTTCCTCCCCTATCTCTCCGTCATAACTTTCGTGTTTTATCTCATTTTCGTCCATTCCGAATATATGAAAAAAATGATTAAAGAGAAGAAATCACTTTTTATCATCGTCTTAATCATCATTAAAAACTATATTTAACTATTTTTTCACTTATCATCATTATTACATCCAGTTACCTCTCCATCCTCCGTCTTAGAAACATCAAATAAATCGTAATTTTCATTTTTTCCCCTCATCATTATCATCTTGATCATATATAAATGTAATCTTTTACATTGTTTTTACTTATCAACACCTTTAGATCCGGTTTCGTCTCCATCTTCTGTGGTAGAAACGAGAGAAACCAATCATAAGATAAACTGTAACTTTGTTTTATCTCAGCTTCGTCTGTTCTAAATGCATGAAAAAAGTTATTAGAGAAGAAAAGATGATTTTTCATCATCATCGTAATTATCTACAGAAGCTATATTTGATTAAATATTTACGTATTATCATCATTGGATCCAGTTTCATCTCCATCTTCTACGTTAGCGACAAGGAAAAGCAATCATTAGGTAAATCCTAGAAATTTTAACTAATGCGCTCTTAAGAATTCTTACATTATAATGTCGGAAAAATCGATAATTTTGACAGAAAATTATTCGATAAACTAATTTAAATATTAAACAAAGAGATATTTTATTTAACTTCCTGATATTTATCAAATAATTGATGACATATATGCATCACAAAACCTCGAAGAAATTTCATTTTTTTAGTAGAAATTTAATTAAAGAATATAAAAATTTCTTTAGAAAGATTAATTTCCGTTCCAAAATTTAATATTTTAGATGAATCAAAAAGGATTTATACGATTCAATAAGAGGAAAAAAGAAAAAAAAAGCATTCAATCTGCGAGTGGATTTCTACTCATTTGCATATCCTTCTCGCCTCTTCCAACTGCAGAAAAACCTTTTTACTTATAATAACGATTGTAATAAATAAAATTTGTTTATATAAGATAGTAAAATTCTCTTTAAAAACATTATATAAACAACTTTATGGATCGTTCTCACACACTTCCCTTTTGTTGACTCTTACACATAACACTAAAAAATGCCTTTGAGACGAATCTGTTTGAGCTTAAAAATTCAATTTTCAACAGATTTTTCTATACTTTAAGCCATATTAGATGTAAAAATTATTTCATTTTTATTTAGTAAACTTATCTAGAAGCGAAATTTAAAACTTTTCCGGGTCCATTCAACAGCTTAAATTCATCGTAGGGTATGTGAAAAGAATGATTATCACATTCCTCTTCTTCTACTGTGTGAAAAGTTCATTTATCTTCTGGACTCTACAACTTTTCAAGAAAGCTTCCGAAGTGATTTCACTTTCAACCAACTAACAGAAACTTTTTAAAAAATTCTTGAAAAATTCGCAATTGATTCTTGTCTTCTTCCTCCATTCCTATAGGTTACACTATAGATTGAGTTTGTTGAATTTCTCTGACGAGTTCTAGAATCATCAATATAATTTGTTTTCTAGAAAAAAATCGACAATTTCTTGATATTTTCTTAAGATTTATACCTTATAAAACCTAAAAATCTATGATAATTATCACCATTTTTTCCGGATAAGTGAGGAATGATCCACGATTCAAGCGAGCTGAGGATAGTTTTTATGTAATTAAACGTTAGTTATGAGCATTTTTTCTTGCTGAATTTTTTAATTTTTTAATATTTTCATAGAATAAATCTGTGTTTCTTCCCTAGCCACTCTTCATTTTACATTATACTTATCCATCCGCAGCACATTAATGTATCGTGAACAGTGCGAAATCTTACATTTTAATTGAGATTTATACCATTAAAATCTAAAAATCTACAACAATAATTTTAAAAATCATTAAATTACGCGTCAAAATCTTTATTAAATCCGAATTATATTAATATTTTTTATAGTTAAACATTAAAATTACAAATTATAAAGTTGAAAAATTTAAGGAAAAAAAAAAGTTTAAATTTGGGAAGTATTTACGGTAAATTATTAAATAAAAATTTAATAAATTAAAATCTATAATTAATATTTTATAAATTTAGATTTTATATAAGTAAAATAATTTAAAATTGCTAATATGTGAATCGTTTGAATGGATTTATTTTTAGAAATTCTAGAGAAATTCTCCATAAAAATTCAATTATAATATCATCAGAGACAATTCTCTAAATCAAAATTCGTTAAATCTGCATCTTTCGAAGTATTTTGAGGTTCTAGAACAATAAAAATTGTCTGAAAATCTGTAATAAAACATATAATTAATTCAGTGACGTGAAATTCTTGGTGTGTTTACACTAGAAATACTCTTAGAAAAAATCAAACTTATAGATCTGAACATTGTTTACGATCAGCAACACACTTTTTATTGATTCCAAAAAATCTATTTTCGAAAAAATTCTAACTTTACTATAAAACTACATTATTTTTTTTCTTTTCATTATTTTACAGCGAAATGTCTTTATCGTCGATCTATAAGAGTTAAAGTACATTCTCTCTCTTGATTTTCGTGTTGAGAATTCTCAAAACTGATGGACATGCAACCCTAAAAATAAACATTTCTCTACACTTATGCTCCTTAAACCCTACATCAAGTAAAGAATTAAACCTTAAAAAATAGTATAAATCAAATATTTTATAATTAAGATTCACCAACATTCCAAACCCAGCATCTTTGCTCTTGGTTTTCCTATATTAACAGAAGAATTGAATGTAAAATAAACAAATTTTATAGTTTGTTTTTTTTTATTTTTGTATTGTTAAAAAATTATAAATATAATAATTTCGTACTGAGATAACTCAATATTTTTATGCAGTCAAACCTGCAAACAACGGACACTGATAGGAATATAAAAATGGCCCCGTTTGGAAGTTATTTATATGTATTTTTGTTCCAAAAAAAATTCCTGTGACAGTTTAGAGGTGGCCGCTGTAGAGAGGTTCGATTATAAACCTTCTATTTTTGTTTAAGTTCTGTATAAAGTGAGGAATTGTATCTAAAAGAAGATTTCTTTAGAATTTTTATACGGTATATTTCTCGTAAATATTATAAAACCTGTGTAAACCGGAATTGCACGTTGCCGTTTTCGCAGGTTTCCGTTTTAGACAGGTTTTATTCGAGTTATTATATACCAAATTCTTTATCTCTCAAGCACTATGTAAATTTAAGAGCTGAAACTGTTAAAAAATAATATAAATTAAAATTTTAGTTTTTTTCTGCTTTATATTATTAAAATTTTATAAATATAAAATTTTCTTATCGAGATCTTCCCTTTGAAAATCTATACAATCATCTTAAAATAGATTTCCTCTTCGTCTTCATCAGTGATGCTGCCTATGGAATTGGTTCTATTTATGTTAGAAATATTTATATATATAAAAAATTTGCAATCGTTACTAAGCCATTTTTATATCATTAAAACTTCTTAAATAAAGTAAACTTTTAAGATATTTTTCTAGTATTTTTTCCTATTTTATTTACTGAAAAATCCAGGAAGAACTATGCCTTACAATATACAAGAATACCCCAATATGAGCTGTGAATAGAAGGGAATGGTTATCGATCTTTGTAAATAAATATCTTATATGAAGACTTTCTCGACTTTTTATCTATTGATCACCTCGAGTAACAAGTGGACTACCATATTTGTCAATAATTTCTCCATTGACATAATTACATTTCGCACATCCTCGGGCTACACTTATACTAGAATAACTCGATCTTCTACAGAGATATTGGAGGTTTCTATATAAATTTATCATTCTAGAGAAATATTAATGATATTTTATGCATTTTTTTCAATTATAAAATATACTTTATTGAGTTAATAAATTGAATTTTAACCTACAGTAAAATATATTAACCTCGCCGGTTAGAGGCGGCGTATTTAAGTTAATAACTCGATTCCTATTAATTTGATTTATACTAAAATTTGTTGAATGATAAAATATATTGACAGTATATAATTCACCAAATTTGGTTAAATTATATCTTATGGAACACTAATAAATTAAGATAACATACGGGGACCTTTGGCGTAGTTTAAATTCGATGCGGATTTATATAAAAATAGTCTAGAATAACCATCAATTGTATTTAGAAACGTGTTATAGAGTAAAAGAAATTTCTTTGAAGTTTCATAAATTCTTAACGTTATTTTGTTTAGAAATTCCGGCCGCGCGCATTATACATTGATAACCCCAAAGATTATGCAAGGATGTGGCTTTATCACAGATTAAAAATTCAAAAAAAAAAAAATAAATAAAAATAGCGCATTTTAAAGCATCCAACTTGACAAAGAGGACATAAAAGTCAATTTTTTAACGTTAAAAACATATATTTATACATACATAAAATACGATTATATATTTAAAGATACACAAGATTCAACCCTTGTATTATTGAGTAGCAATTTCCGGTTTATAAAAGGATAAATAAAATATAATTTTTAATTTATAGGATTTATTAAGAGGTAAAAATAAAATAAAAAAAACGTGCAGCAGTTTTCGAATTAAGTTAGTGGAAAGCTTGCTGCTCCTCCCAAAACAGGACATTTGCACATCTTTAACTGATGTGACATCTGATTAGACACCCTGTCAGGGTTTGTGTTGCACTCTCGCCTATCTTTAATCCCCTTTTCGATTCTAATTATCTTCTTTACCGACCTGAGATTATTCTGTCGTTGCTTTATATCCGACAACATTCTGTTTGTAAGATGAGAAAATTTCCAATAGACTTTGTAAATTTCTCTTGTAATTTTCTTACATCTGTTACGCCGATCAACTCCGCCCAAATTGTTAAATGCAACTTAGCACCTTTAACTAATTTATCGCCCCTTGGAGCAATTTACAAAACTAGAAACTATAATTTTTATATTTAAAAATTCTTTGGAAAACAGAAATGTATCGATTTTTAATTAGTATAATGAGGTAAAATATTAATAAAGAAGAATTTTTAAAGGATTCTTTTATCTAATTTTCTTTTTTTTAATTAGAAAGTGGTCGTGTATACGAGTTTACCACTCCTTACCTTTCAACTTATATTTGGGATGATTTGTGATTTTTTAGGATATAAATAGGACCCATTTTTTAAATTTTTAATTCACGTATGAGATAATAATATGTCAGAATCCCATTTAGAAGTATGTAAGTTTATCTAGAAGACCCTTTACTAATTCTAATCTGATATAATTAAGGATTTAAAAGGATCCTATATATTTTTATATAGGACTTTTCTCTTATTTTTAGTCTATAAATAAGATTCTACCACCATTTTTTCCGGCTAAGTGAGGAATGATCCACGATTCAAGCGAGCTGAGGATAGTTTTTATGTAATTAAACGTTAGTTATGAGCATTTTTTCTTGCTGAATTTTTTAATTTTTTAATATTTTCATAGAATAAATCTGTGTTTCTTCCCTAGCCACTCTTCATTTTACATTATACTTATCCATCCGCAGCACATTAATGTATCGTGAACAGTGCGAAATCTTACATTTTAATTGAGATTTATACCATTAAAATCTAAAAATCTACAACAATAATTTTAAAAATCATTAAATTACGCGTCAAAATCTTTATTAAATCCGAATTATATTAATATTTTTTATAGTTAAACATTAAAATTACAAATTATAAAGTTGAAAAATTTAAGGAAAAAAAAAGTTTAAATTTGGGAAGTATTTACGGTAAATTATTAAATAAAAATTTAATAAATTAAAATCTATAATTAATATTTTATAAATTTAGATTTTATATAAGTAAAATAATTTAAAATTGCTAATATGTGAATCGTTTGAATGGATTTATTTTTAGAAATTCTAGAGAAATTCTCCATAAAAATTCAATTATAATATCATCAGAGACAATTCTCTAAATCAAAATTCGTTAAATCTGCATCTTTCGAAGTATTTTGAGGTTCTAGAACAATAAAAATTGTCTGAAAATCTGTAATAAAACATATAATTAATTCAGTGACGTGAAATTCTTGGTGTGTTTACACTAGAAATACTCTTAGAAAAAATCAAACTTATAGATCTGAACATTGTTTACGATCAGCAACACACTTTTTATTGATTCCAAAAAATCTATTTTCGAAAAAATTCTAACTTTACTATAAAACTACATTATTTTTTTTCTTTTCATTATTTTACAGCGAAATGTCTTTATCGTCGATCTATAAGAGTTAAAGTACATTCTCTCTCTTGATTTTCGTGTTGAGAATTCTCAAAACTGATGGACATGCAACCCTAAAAATAAACATTTCTCTACACTTATGCTCCTTAAATCCTACATTAAGTAAAGAATTAAACCTTAAAAAATAGTATAAATCAAATATTTTATAATTAAGATTCACCAACATTCCAAACCCAGCATCTTTGCTCTTGGTTTTCCTATATTAAGAGAAGAATTGAATGTAAAATAAACAAATTTTATAGTTTGTTTTTTTTATTTTTGTATTGTTAAAAAATTATAAATATAATAATTTCGTACTGAGATAACTCAATATTTTTATGCAGTCAAACCTGCAAACAACGAACACTGATAGGAATATAAAAATGGCCCCGTTTGGAAGTTATTTACATGTATTTTTGTTCCAAAAAAAATTCCTGTGACAGTTTAGGCCGCTGTAGAGAGGTTCGATTATAAACCTTCTATTTTTGTTTAAGTTCTGTATAAAGTGAGGAATTGTATCTAAAAGAAGATTTCTTTAGAATTTTTATACGGTATATTTCTCGTAAATATTATAAAACCTGTGTAAACCGGAATTGCACGTTGCCGTTTTCGCAGGTTTCCGTTTTAGACAGGTTTTATTCGAGTTATTATATACCAAATTCTTTATCTCTCAAGCACTATGTAAATTTAAGAGCTGAAACTGTTAAAAAATAATATAAATTAAAATTTTAGTTTTTTTCTGCTTTATATTATTAAAATTTTATAAATATAAAATTTTCTTATCGAGATCTTCCCTTTGAAAATCTATACAATCATCTTAAAATAGATTTCCTCTTCGTCTTCATCAGTGATGCTGCCTATGGAATTGGTTCTATTTATGTTAGAAATATTTATATATATAAAAAATTTGCAATCGTTACTAAGCCATTTTTATATCATTAAAACTTCTTAAATAAAGTAAACTTTTAAGATATTTTTCTAGTATTTTTTCCTATTTTATTTACTGAAAAATCCAGGAAGAACTATGCCTTACAATATACAAGAATACCCCAATATGAGCTGTGAATAGAAGGGAATGGTTATCGATCTTTGTAAATAAATATCTTATATGAAGACTTTCTCGACTTTTTATCTATTGATCACCTCGAGTAACAAGTGGACTACCATATTTGTCAATAATTTCTCCATTGACATAATTACATTTCGCACATCCTCGGGCTACACTTATACTAGAATAACTCGATCTTCTACAGAGATATTGGAGGTTTCTATATAAATTTATCATTCTAGAGAAATATTAATGATATTTTATGCATTTTTTTCAATTATAAAATATACTTTATTGAGTTAATAAATTGAATTTTAACCTACAGTAAAATATATTAACCTCGCCGGTTAGAGGCGGCGTATTTAAGTTAATAACTCGATTCCTATTAATTTGATTTATACTAAAATTTGTTGAATGATAAAATATATTGACAGTATATAATTCACCAAATTTGGTTAAATTATATCTTATGGAACACTAATAAATTAAGATAACATACGGGGACCTTTGGCGTAGTTTAAATTCGATGCGGATTTATATAAAAATAGTCTAGAATAACCATCAATTGTATTTAGAAACGTGTTATAGAGTAAAAGAAATTTCTTTGAAGTTTCATAAATTCTTAACGTTATTTTGTTTAGAAATTCCGGCCGCGCGCATTATACATTGATAACCCCAAAGATTATGCAAGGATGTGGCTTTATCACAGATTAAAAATTCAAAAAAAAAAATAAAAANTTAGTTTAGTTTTGACGTTGCAAGGTATTGTTTGATTATTTAGGAGCCAGAAAAATAACAATAATAATAAAAAATTCCTTTTAAAGTTTAAGCAACTTTTCCACTTTTGGGTAGTTTCCAATATGAGTTTTTAAATCGAAATCATGATTTTTCTTGATTAATTTATTCCTAAATAGTCGTTTCCAGTGAATTTCATGTAAAACAAGATTCTAAATTAAGAAGAAATGTTATAGATTCAACTTCCATTTTGGCTCGACTCTTAGTAATTATGTCCCGAAAAAAATAACTTGAAATTGTTTTTACAGTTGGCCTATTTCTGTTAAGTATATACACAACGCTTCTTCATCTATCCGATGTGCAGCTGTTACTAAAAATCCATCCCTTTCTTCTACGTAAAACTCAATAAAAGTCGAAGCTAGGCGCCTCCCCCTTCTATTTATTAGTATTGGAAGGTTGTAGAGGGGGAAACTTACGTCATAAACACTACAGCTAATTAAACGTACTGTAATTGGGCGGAGGTTAATGTCGCAAACTACGTCACAGTATGGTTTATAACGTGTTTGAGACGATTTGAGCGGAGTCGTAACCCAAATAAATTAGAATAAATTGGCATATGGAGTAGAAACGTGACGTCTAACACCTCATCCAATCATCCTATTATCTACGCTCTATTAATTATTAAAACCATCATATCTAAACGGTAAATATGAATATCACGCTGTCAACCATGTTGAAATTGCATAGAGAAAGGTAAGAAGTGAAAGCAAAAGCAAACATGATTATGCAAGAGAGACCGCTGATCCGGACATCTGCTGGCGACAATCTTGTCAGATAGTATTAACAATTTCTTGCTAGGAAAGAGAGAGAGAGAGGAAGAATAAGAAGAAGAAGAAGGAGAAAAGTATCTTTCTCCTCTTTCTCTTCCCAAAATCCAACTGGGATTTGTTTGTTTATCAAAAGAAATAATATACTTTCATTGAAAAATATAAGAAATTTTTATAACTAGATAATTATTTAAATCTCTTAGCACACTTTTCAACCATGGCATTATCCAAAAAAATAAACTTGCTTCTTTTAATTAAAAATAAATAAATTTACATCTAATTTTTGCTGGTTTGTAATGTGTTATTTAATCTTTGTTATGATTCTTTTCTTGATTAATTTATTTATTTATAAAATTCTGAGGTGAGTTTTATATGTAACAATGTGCTAAATTGAGTACTGATAATATTATATATTCCTTTGTGTGAGTTGGATACTTTTAATAATTATATTCTGAAAACTTAAACTTGTTTAATGTAAAATCTTTTAATGCCGTGTTAAAATATACTCTTATTTCTTAATCCTTTCACTATAGAATCACAAATTTAGTACAAGATACAAGCCATATTTTATCATAAAATCCAGATCAGTTAATATAGAATTCATATCACTCAACACAGGATCTAAATCACTTATCATTATAGAATTCAGATCATTAATTAATACAGAATCCTAAAAAGCTTTCACCACAGGATCCAGATTTTATGGGTCTAAATCATCTTTTAATATAGATCATCTTATAAGATCAAAATCATCTTTTAATACAGAATCCAGAAAAACTTTTAACTCAGAATCCACAGCATCTTTTAAGAAATAAGCTGGATCACCTTTAAACATAAATTAAAAGAGAGGAACAGCAAGAGACAGTAAAAAAATGCATATTTAATGGTTAATAAGGGAGTTGATTGTAGTTTAAACTTCCTTAGAGAATTGTTGAAGTATCTGCGAATTAAAATAATCACAAGACAGTTTCTCCCTTGGCATTTTATATAAATGCTCTTTTTTTTAATTTTGTAAAAGGAGATATAAAAAAATACAAACCTTTATTTTCTGATTAAAAATGACTTTACACTCTGTTACATCTATGGCTTCACTTTAATGTTTTCAAACCTTTCATTGATAAGTATTATTATTTTTTTTTTATTTGGGGGTAAAAAAATAATTAATTTTAAGATTAAAGATTTAAAAAAATTGTTTAATTTTGAATTAATTTTTATTCTCTTTAATTGATTTTAATTAAAAATGCAGCTTTGAACTGAAGAACTATAAAAATTAATTGGAGGATGTTTGAAAAAATGGATTGAAAACTTGCTTTTGAGAAGAATTTTTCTTGATTTTTTTTTTAAATTAAAAATTAAAAAACAATCTAATTATTTTAGTGAACTTTAAAATAATGAGATAAAAATTAAACTTATTAAACTTGATTTAATTGTAATTAGGTTAGTAAACAAATTAATGTTTAAAACTTTTCTATTGTATGAAGCATTTTTTTTAAGTATGAATGTTCTTTTTAGTTAAAATTCATCTTTGCAAGTGAGATAAGTTATAGGAAATTAATAATATTTAATTATTTAATTAAAAATCTTATGTTTAATGGTAATAAAACCTTACACACAAGGGTGGTCCAAAACTTAGTTAACTATATATATAGTTTTTTCTTTAATGTTTTAAGTGCAATAATGAATATGAATTGTAAACTGAATTTTTCAATGTATTTTTCTTTTACAAAATTGAGAAAACATAATTTGAACATGAGAGAAATTTAATGTTTGAAATGGTTAAATGACTTCAAAACATCCTGTATATATACTTTGTATGATGAATTTACATTTTATATGAAAAATAGTATTTAAAATGCAAGACTAATGCTTTCTACATATAGAAATACATACATCTACACTAGTTAGAAAAGTTGGGATTTGCACATAAGCTGCAGCTTGGGGCCTTGGGTTATGAGTCTATAGATCAGGGAGTCACATTTTTATATGTGTCATTATTCGGTGGTGGAAGGATCTGTTATAAGTTATAGCTTATAGTTTCAACTCTAACTACAGCCCTCTACTAAGTTATATATAAACTACATGTATACATTTTGTATAGATGAAAGTTCGGACCTATGGGGAATTACAGTGATAATTCTGGTGCTGAAGTTGATGAATACATTGATATGAATGAACAACACTAACAATTACACACACACTGTGCTTTGTTCTGTGCATGTAAATAAGTTTTGAACATACACTAGACATATAGTGTAATACAGTTTTTAATTACTTTATTACTTCTGTCCACTTTATATATAGTTGTATACAGTGTAACTACTAAAATAAATCTTTATTAAATTAAATTTACTAATTATCTACACAATTATAATGCATATTAACTATAAAATATAAAATAAAGCAATATCATATAATTTGAAATTTTATTTAAAATTATTGAACTGGAAAATAAACATATAACTTAAACAATGTAAAATAATGTAAATATATAATTCAGATAATGCATCAGTTTACATGTATTGCTTTTTTATAAATATTTTTTCATGTAAAATTATTATTATATTATGAATTTATGCATAAAAAATAAAGGAAATACATGAAAATACATTAGAGTTCAATACTATAGTTAGAGATACTATAGTTATGTTTATTTGTATATATATATATATACACTGTATATTGTATGAATATGCTAAATATATGATTTGCATACAACTTATTTCTTTATAATATAGATATATCCAGCTCTCATATTAGCATATATTCTACATTCAGCAGCATACATCCAACATTCAGTAGCATATATCTAGCATTTAGAAGCATATATCCAGTACATATAGGTTGCTAAATGTATACACACAAATACATATTTAATATAATTATATATACACATACATATACACACATAAATACATATTATATATATACCTAGTTGCATTATTGATAATATAATAAAATTTTTTTAAGATTTCAGCTTTGTAAATAAAAAAATATATATTTGAAATATGAAAAATGCAGGCAGATCTCCAAACAAATTTATATTTGGATTAAATAAATTTATTATTTACATTTTTATAAAATATAGTTAAGCAAATAAAAGTTATAAAATTGTCTTATATAATTTAATTTTTTAAAATATATAAATAAAATAATATTTAGAATTTGATTTATTATTTTCAAGCTTGAATAAGTAAGCTTACAATTTAACTTTTATTAGTATATGTAGAATATATTAATTTTATATAAAAATATTCTTATAGAAGAAGCTTGGAATATATATATAAAAATACATTAAAATTCAATAAATTTATATGTAAACACCATCATTTTATAATGAAATTTTTCAAAGATCACTCCACTTTTCCAGTAAAAAACAAAATATATATATATATCAGCATCATTAAATGGTTTCCATTAAAATATTCTTGCATATAAAATGAAGAGAGATTTTATTTTATTTTATTTTTTAATACATTTAATGAGCTTCAGATTGATAGAACAAACAATCATTTCTTCAAAATATATACATCACATATATCAATAGATGATGCGGATGAAGATACAGTTTCTCCATTAATATATTCAAAAGTATCTTTTATCTAAAAGATGAGAAAGGAAGAGGGGGAGAAAAAAAAAACAGAATATCTAACACACTTTAATCAGAACTTTGAAAATTAATAAAGGTATTAAAAGAAGTAATACCAAACTTTACACATAAAGGGGGGTAACTTTTAATAAATCCAAAAGTGTTTGTGATTTTGCAATATATATATACATAGAAAAAAGGGAGGAAAATTCCTGATTAAAATGAGGAAAGAGGAGAAGAGAAGAGAAAGAGAGAGAGAGAGAGGCGTTGTTGAAGAACAAGCAGTTTAGTAATCAAATTAAAAAGGAATTCCAAAATAGGTTTTCGTGTGACACGATCCTCGTGTGAATAATTCATTTTTGGTTAACTGCTTGTCTGTTGGTGCAGAGGTGGCAAGTCATTAGGATAGGAGTTCAGTATTGAGCAACTGACAAAATAAAAAGAGATTAGATGCAATTTGATAGAAGAAGGTTTAAAAAATTGTGTTTTCTTTTTTCTTCTTCTCCTCCTTTTTTTAAAAAAAGATGATGGAAGGAAACATCTAAGTTAAAAATATTTTTCTTCGTCTTTTTTTTTTAAAAAAAGTTGATTCGCTTCTAATATTCTTTTGTTTTACTTGATGTAGTTCAACTTTTACCTGATTAACAACTTTAAAACTGGTGTTATCAATTAAGGATATTGTTTAGTTTCGGTAAAAGATTACTTTTCTTGTACAAACATCCCCCTGATTTACATAAATTAGGTTAGTTTTTAAAAGATGCCTTTAAGTGGATGAGATAATTAGAAAATTGATAACAAATTCATTTTTCTTCCTCCCTTCTCCTTTATATATTTTTATCAACCCTTTGTTTCGGGTCGTCTCATATATTTAATAGATTCGCCACCTCTCCACTTTAAACAACTTTCTTTTTTAAAAAATTAATTATTAATTTTAAAAGAAAAATTCAACTCCCTTCACTAAATGCTTCTATAGATAAATTACGATCAGATTTTTATAATTTATAATAATTTTAAGTTTTTTTTCCACTCTTAGATTTATGAATTTTCTGTAAATTAAGCTTCTAAATTTACAAATTTTCTCACCTTCTCACGTGTTAGAAATCCACGGAAATGTCCCCAAAGCTAAATTTCGTATCCGCATTTCAATTTTCAATAACAATAATCATCTAACATAAACACGGGGAACAGAATATAACCTTCGAAATTTACTGCTAGAACACTTTGCTTCATTACAATTCACTATTATAATTAGTTACACAAATTCAAAGGAGCAAACCTTCATCAGCATCCTCCTCCAGCGCTTCAGACGTTGGAAGAGGATGCTGATGACGTCTCCTAGTTTCTAAATTATCTTAAAATATCAGCCGAAAATCGTATTAAATGAAGCATTTTTTTAGGCTGGTGAAACGACTAGGGCCAAGCATAAATCAGTAGAAAATTTGCCAAAATTAAACATTTACAATACGTTTGGTAGTAGTTACCATTAGGAGCCATCTGTGCAGATTGTTTCCAGAATCAAGTAAATAGGTCTCAATTTAATTAAATTACCAGCACTATCAGAATAAAGGTAATGCTGAAAGTGGATACGATTTCTGTTCACCAATACTTACCCCTTTCAATTAAGTGCCTTCCACTTCTACTGATTTACTTAATCACAACGTTTACCAAAACATCTTAAGTATTTACCATATTCCCTTCAGATTGAAGATGAC
Organism: Centruroides sculpturatus; assembly: GCF_000671375.1. NCBI lineage: Eukaryota > Metazoa > Arthropoda > Arachnida > Scorpiones > Buthidae > Centruroides > Centruroides sculpturatus. The sequence goes on from NW_019385571.1 coordinate 42,530, forward strand.
AATAAGCCAAAATCCATTTCTCAAACTTCATCTATTATTGAATTGAATTCACAAATATATTAGAAGTTGGGTAGTGAATTGAATTTCTACCTTTAAAACTACAAATTCTTTTCATATCTCCTCCTTCATTCTTCTCATCCTCCATTTCTAACTCCTCCTCCTCCTCCTCCTCTCCTCTGGATCCTTTTCTAGAAAAGTTTTGCTTGCTTCCTTCGTCAAATAGCATCATTTTAGTTAAGTTGAAAAATATTCTTATTCCAGTAATTTCCATAATTAAATCTATACTTTTTCCATATTCACCTGAGAAATTTTAACTTATAAATGCATAAATTAAAGCTAAAAACTTCATTATCCGAAATACAGATCTTCAAATTTTGCAGGGTAATTTTAGCTTAAGAGTGTGAGAAAATGGATAAAAATATACCCAACTCCTCCCAAATCCTGTTAAATTTCGAACAAAAGTTTAAAATTTCAAGCAAGAGAGGGGGGAAGAAAAAAATTCCAAGATGAATTCTGGTGTAACATTTATGACTTCGCAAGAGTCTCTTGTAATTGTTTAACGATAAAAAGATAATTACAACTCAGGATACAATTAAACTTGTAACGAGGATCACAACCTCCATCTGCATTTTTAAACAATTACTTTTACTATAATTTTTTCTTTCCTTTTTCCTCTAACCTCAGTAGATGGAAGAGAAATTTATTGATGTATTTTTATAAAATACCATCTTGGATTAAGGAGTTGATTTTTTTTGTTTTATTTTTTTTTATATAAATTATGGGTTTTGATTAAAAGTGATTAAATTATCTTCTATTCTCTATCTTTTTTAACGTGTCCTTCATAAGAATGTATAGGGGAAAAAAGTAAGATTTTTATATACTTTTATACTGAATTTATTTTAGTTTTTTGAAGAAAAATGATATTAGAAATTATTATAAAAAATGTTTTTTGTGTAGAAAAACTGATAAAATTCATAAGGAAGGAATAAAAATGTATGCTAATTCAATGTCCCTCTATCTAGTTTCTGTCTTCACAGCATCATATCTCAACTAGTTTATATATTCCTGATTTTACTTACTATCAAAAGTCGTAGATAGTCTATAGAATATCTTTCATATGTTGATTAGAAGCATTATATCATCAAAGTATCCTTCATAATTCGTCTCCAGTGATGAAAAGGGAAGAAAATTCGACTTAAATTAAGAATTTATACGTTAAAAAATGTATGTTTTTTAATGAAAATTTCAGTAAATATCGCCGTGTAAGGATGATAAGATCTGTAGAGGGTGATATAAACACGTATACTAAATCATCTTTCCTGTTTTTATAACGCTTTCGTCACATTACTCCATCACGTCACACAGCATCTCTATTTTTCTTCTTCTTCCCAGAAATATAATATGAGATGAAGGATGATTTCTTTATATATTAATAGAGATAAATTTATCTTTTATTTATTATGTTACCTCTATTATTTAAGCTACTCGTAATACATATTTATTAAGAAGATGGTGAATTGAGAACAGATTTAATTCATATTTTACATTAATTTGATTATTTGCATGTAAANTAATGTGTTTTATATACGTTGGCCATCTCAATAGTTGGCATACCTGGTTGAAAGTTAGGAGAATCTCAATATGCAATTGATTTCTGCAGTGAAAATAGCTTCACGTTCATGCAAGACAGGATTTCGTAGCTACTAGCAGAGTATTTTCCCCGTCTTGACTGATAGTACCTTGCAGAAATTATAAGGAAATAAGAATCTAGGAATGCGGATATCCACAATCACCTTGTCACCTGCTGATCTCTGACCAATGAATTGCCTGTCTGTGAAGCTTAGTTGCTTCAGCCATTTGTCACTTACCCACACACTTGATATCCCTTCTTCTCCATCCTCAAGAATATTTTAAGAGATGTTTGTGACTCAAATACTGCTTCCTGTCAATAGAATATTCTTTAAAATACCTTCTTTTTATAAGTAAAAAGTTACGAGAGATGAAGGAATATTTTCTATAACTCACTTTTATTAAGTTAAAAGAAGAGATCAAACGAATCGAATTTCTACAAAATGATTTAATGTATAAAAGGAATAACATTTTTATCAATTTAAATTACTTTTTTTTATGTTTCTACGCGAAGTATTCTTAACAGGAGCTTGCAATTTGCTTAAATTAACCATTCAGTTTAAGGGTTTTTAATATAAAATTTCGCATCTATACATACAATTTTGTTTATCTAAAAATTAAAAAAAAACTCTTTAATTAATTTTAAAATTGTGTTACATTTTCACAAGAAACAAAACAAAAACTAATCTAGGACAAAATTAGGTTTTTCTCTTTCTCTCCCTTCTTCTCCTCCTCTTCCTCCTCCTCTTCTTCTTCTATAAAATTCTATTAAACATAACAAAATTAATATTACTGATCGATATTCAACCTCTAAATGAAATTTTCAACTTATTATATATATATATTGATTTTCCCCTATTAAATTCATTTTAGACTTGTTTTATAACGTTAATAAATCCATTCCTGTAATGATTTTTGGAGTGAAAATCGCATTTTTTTTGGTAGAAAAAGGTTTAAAATTTAAAAAGAAAATCTAAAAAATAGCAACATATAATAATATTTTTCTTTGGAATAAAAAAAAAACTTTTAAAAAACACGAAGAAAAAAAAATTGAATCTTAAAATTATTTTTCTGTGTCTTATATAAAGATATTGGTTGTTGGGATTTTTGCTTTTCTTTATACAAAGAAGCGAAACATCGTGACACTTGTATGGCCTCAAGTGCAATGTGTCAAAGAAGTCCTTTTGATTATAGTTCAATAGAAAGACTTCTTTCCAATCAATTCTTTTCTACAGTCCAAGTAAATGCTCCCTACTGATTTTTATGTTGTCCATGAATATAAATTTTCTTCTTCTATGGCCATTGTTGGAAGTGATGTTAATCTGTAACCACAAAACTTATATATTTGAATAATGTATAGGACAAATATATATATATATATATATAGAAGAATTTAGTTTATGGTTACGTATCGATATCGATTGGCTTCTCATACACTTTCCAATCATTTATAATGTTTTTTCTATATAAAAATAGGTTATAAAACCTTGATATATTGTTATATTCAAAGTTTATAGAATAAATAATCAAATAAATATAATTGTAGATGCATTTTTAAGCTTAAATATGTAGAATTTATTAATTTTAACGTGGGCATGGCCACGAAGATATGAAACGATTGCGGCTAAAAATAGGAATATTTTATGAATAAAATGAATTTTTAAATAATATTTTAGAATGTTTTAAACGTTTATTTAATTATAATAGTAATTATGTATCATTAAAATTAATTAAAAATAAGTTTTTATACTGGCGCGCGTCGGTGCGTTCTGTTGCGCATTTTTTTCTATCTCAAAGTTATATAGTTTAATTACTAATTAACGTAGCTTAATAATTATTAGTATAATAATTAATTTAGCTCTTTATCGTTATAAAATTATAGATAAATACAGATTACTGTAATTATTAGTGTTAATACTACGGAAATGGTACGGAGCGAAGGACGCGCAGCGACGCGAAGCGCTTAAAAATATTCGTAAATATATTTAAGAGAAATCGTTTAATATTAAATTTTTTTACTTGAATTGTAACTAAAATATAAACCGCTTTAATTATTTCTTTAATTTTGATAGAAATAAACCTTTGAGAGGAAGAAAAATGTTTTTCGTTTTTTCTTTTTTTTTAGCGCGTAAACGGCGCGACGCGACGGTTCGCGCGCGTCAGCTAACTCCTCAAGCCTTTGGTCGATTGTCATCTATCTGATATGTCATTTTAAAAACATCCAGGCATCCTGACGTGCTCATAACATCTTATCCTCTTTAGTATTTGTACTTTCAATCCGGATCAGCTTAAGTCAGACGTGTAACATCGGATTAACGTCGTTTCCAATTGCTTAAATTGCATTAACCGGACGAAAAGGTGAAAACAACTGAACCAAGCCGTTATAATTGAATGCTAGCTTGAAAATTAGTTTAGTTTTGACGTTGCAAGGTATTGTTTGATTATTTAGGAGCCAGAAAAATAACAATAATAATAAAAAATTCCTTTTAAAGTTTAAGCAACTTTTCCACTTTTGGGTAGTTTCCAATATGAGTTTTTAAATCGAAATCATGATTTTTCTTGATTAATTTATTCCTAAATAGTCGTTTCCAGTGAATTTCATGTAAAACAAGATTCTAAATTAAGAAGAAATGTTATAGATTCAACTTCCATTTTGGCTCGACTCTTAGTAATTATGTCCCGAAAAAAATAACTTGAAATTGTTTTTACAGTTGGCCTATTTCTGTTAAGTATATACACAACGCTTCTTCATCTATCCGATGTGCAGCTGTTACTAAAAATCCATCCCTTTCTTCTACGTAAAACTCAATAAAAGTCGAAGCTAGGCGCCTCCCCCTTCTATTTATTAGTATTGGAAGGTTGTAGAGGGGGAAACTTACGTCATAAACACTACAGCTAATTAAACGTACTGTAATTGGGCGGAGGTTAATGTCGCAAACTACGTCACAGTATGGTTTATAACGTGTTTGAGACGATTTGAGCGGAGTCGTAACCCAAATAAATTAGAATAAATTGGCATATGGAGTAGAAACGTGACGTCTAACACCTCATCCAATCATCCTATTATCTACGCTCTATTAATTATTAAAACCATCATATCTAAACGGTAAATATGAATATCACGCTGTCAACCATGTTGAAATTGCATAGAGAAAGGTAAGAAGTGAAAGCAAAAGCAAACATGATTATGCAAGAGAGACCGCTGATCCGGACATCTGCTGGCGACAATCTTGTCAGATAGTATTAACAATTTCTTGCTAGGAAAGAGAGAGAGAGAGGAAGAATAAGAAGAAGAAGAAGGAGAAAAGTATCTTTCTCCTCTTTCTCTTCCCAAAATCCAACTGGGATTTGTTTGTTTATCAAAAGAAATAATATACTTTCATTGAAAAATATAAGAAATTTTTATAACTAGATAATTATTTAAATCTCTTAGCACACTTTTCAACCATGGCATTATCCAAAAAAATAAACTTGCTTCTTTTAATTAAAAATAAATAAATTTACATCTAATTTTTGCTGGTTTGTAATGTGTTATTTAATCTTTGTTATGATTCTTTTCTTGATTAATTTATTTATTTATAAAATTCTGAGGTGAGTTTTATATGTAACAATGTGCTAAATTGAGTACTGATAATATTATATATTCCTTTGTGTGAGTTGGATACTTTTAATAATTATATTCTGAAAACTTAAACTTGTTTAATGTAAAATCTTTTAATGCCGTGTTAAAATATACTCTTATTTCTTAATCCTTTCACTATAGAATCACAAATTTAGTACAAGATACAAGCCATATTTTATCATAAAATCCAGATCAGTTAATATAGAATTCATATCACTCAACACAGGATCTAAATCACTTATCATTATAGAATTCAGATCATTAATTAATACAGAATCCTAAAAAGCTTTCACCACAGGATCCAGATTTTATGGGTCTAAATCATCTTTTAATATAGATCATCTTATAAGATCAAAATCATCTTTTAATACAGAATCCAGAAAAACTTTTAACTCAGAATCCACAGCATCTTTTAAGAAATAAGCTGGATCACCTTTAAACATAAATTAAAAGAGAGGAACAGCAAGAGACAGTAAAAAAATGCATATTTAATGGTTAATAAGGGAGTTGATTGTAGTTTAAACTTCCTTAGAGAATTGTTGAAGTATCTGCGAATTAAAATAATCACAAGACAGTTTCTCCCTTGGCATTTTATATAAATGCTCTTTTTTTTAATTTTGTAAAAGGAGATATAAAAAAATACAAACCTTTATTTTCTGATTAAAAATGACTTTACACTCTGTTACATCTATGGCTTCACTTTAATGTTTTCAAACCTTTCATTGATAAGTATTATTATTTTTTTTTTATTTGGGGGTAAAAAAATAATTAATTTTAAGATTAAAGATTTAAAAAAATTGTTTAATTTTGAATTAATTTTTATTCTCTTTAATTGATTTTAATTAAAAATGCAGCTTTGAACTGAAGAACTATAAAAATTAATTGGAGGATGTTTGAAAAAATGGATTGAAAACTTGCTTTTGAGAAGAATTTTTCTTGATTTTTTTTTTAAATTAAAAATTAAAAAACAATCTAATTATTTTAGTGAACTTTAAAATAATGAGATAAAAATTAAACTTATTAAACTTGATTTAATTGTAATTAGGTTAGTAAACAAATTAATGTTTAAAACTTTTCTATTGTATGAAGCATTTTTTTTAAGTATGAATGTTCTTTTTAGTTAAAATTCATCTTTGCAAGTGAGATAAGTTATAGGAAATTAATAATATTTAATTATTTAATTAAAAATCTTATGTTTAATGGTAATAAAACCTTACACACAAGGGTGGTCCAAAACTTAGTTAACTATATATATAGTTTTTTCTTTAATGTTTTAAGTGCAATAATGAATATGAATTGTAAACTGAATTTTTCAATGTATTTTTCTTTTACAAAATTGAGAAAACATAATTTGAACATGAGAGAAATTTAATGTTTGAAATGGTTAAATGACTTCAAAACATCCTGTATATATACTTTGTATGATGAATTTACATTTTATATGAAAAATAGTATTTAAAATGCAAGACTAATGCTTTCTACATATAGAAATACATACATCTACACTAGTTAGAAAAGTTGGGATTTGCACATAAGCTGCAGCTTGGGGCCTTGGGTTATGAGTCTATAGATCAGGGAGTCACATTTTTATATGTGTCATTATTCGGTGGTGGAAGGATCTGTTATAAGTTATAGCTTATAGTTTCAACTCTAACTACAGCCCTCTACTAAGTTATATATAAACTACATGTATACATTTTGTATAGATGAAAGTTCGGACCTATGGGGAATTACAGTGATAATTCTGGTGCTGAAGTTGATGAATACATTGATATGAATGAACAACACTAACAATTACACACACACTGTGCTTTGTTCTGTGCATGTAAATAAGTTTTGAACATACACTAGACATATAGTGTAATACAGTTTTTAATTACTTTATTACTTCTGTCCACTTTATATATAGTTGTATACAGTGTAACTACTAAAATAAATCTTTATTAAATTAAATTTACTAATTATCTACACAATTATAATGCATATTAACTATAAAATATAAAATAAAGCAATATCATATAATTTGAAATTTTATTTAAAATTATTGAACTGGAAAATAAACATATAACTTAAACAATGTAAAATAATGTAAATATATAATTCAGATAATGCATCAGTTTACATGTATTGCTTTTTTATAAATATTTTTTCATGTAAAATTATTATTATATTATGAATTTATGCATAAAAAATAAAGGAAATACATGAAAATACATTAGAGTTCAATACTATAGTTAGAGATACTATAGTTATGTTTATTTGTATATACATATATATACACTGTATATTGTATGAATATGCTAAATATATGATTTGCATACAACTTATTTCTTTATAATATAGATATATCCAGCTCTCATATTAGCATATATTCTACATTCAGCAGCATACATCCAACATTCAGTAGCATATATCTAGCATTTAGAAGCATATATCCAGTACATATAGGTTGCTAAATGTATACACACAAATACATATTTAATATAATTATATATACACATACATATACACACATAAATACATATTATATATATACCTAGTTGCATTATTGATAATATAATAAAATTTTTTTAAGATTTCAGCTTTGTAAATAAAAAAATATATATTTGAAATATGAAAAATGCAGGCAGATCTCCAAACAAATTTATATTTGGATTAAATAAATTTATTATTTACATTTTTATAAAATATAGTTAAGCAAATAAAAGTTATAAAATTGTCTTATATAATTTAATTTTTTAAAATATATAAATAAAATAATATTTAGAATTTGATTTATTATTTTCAAGCTTGAATAAGTAAGCTTACAATTTAACTTTTATTAGTATATGTAGAATATATTAATTTTATATAAAAATATTCTTATAGAAGAAGCTTGGAATATATATATAAAAATACATTAAAATTCAATAAATTTATATGTAAACACCATCATTTTATAATGAAATTTTTCAAAGATCACTCCACTTTTCCAGTAAAAAACAAAATATATATATATATCAGCATCATTAAATGGTTTCCATTAAAATATTCTTGCATATAAAATGAAGAGAGATTTTATTTTATTTTATTTTTTAATACATTTAATGAGCTTCAGATTGATAGAACAAACAATCATTTCTTCAAAATATATACATCACATATATCAATAGATGATGCGGATGAAGATACAGTTTCTCCATTAATATATTCAAAAGTATCTTTTATCTAAAAGATGAGAAAGGAAGAGGGGGAGAAAAAAAAAACAGAATATCTAACACACTTTAATCAGAACTTTGAAAATTAATAAAGGTATTAAAAGAAGTAATACCAAACTTTACACATAAAGGGGGGTAACTTTTAATAAATCCAAAAGTGTTTGTGATTTTGCAATATATATATACATAGAAAAAAGGGAGGAAAATTCCTGATTAAAATGAGGAAAGAGGAGAAGAGAAGAGAAAGAGAGAGAGAGAGGCGTTGTTGAAGAACAAGCAGTTTAGTAATCAAAATATTCAAAAGTATCTTTTATCTAAAAGATGAGAAANAAAGAAAAAAAGTAGAGCTTACATAAATAAACTTTTCTTTAAAAATGTAATAAAGCGAAAGGTAATTTTCATCAAGTTAGCATGAAAAAATAAAAAATCGAAAATGGCAGGCACTAATTCCTCCATCCAGAACATCCCCACGGTGCGTTCAGTTTGCCAAACAATAGTTACCACCCCGAGTTTGTTTACTTAAAGGTCTAATAAAGGTAGACCCCCTGAGGGACAACATGTAAATCTTAGGATAAGTTTAATTTCGTCTGATATCCACAAAATAGTGCAATGTGGTCCATTCAGGCGCTAGAACCCAGCAGGGTGATGGGGATTAGACAGCGGGGGTGACATTGCTTTTACTTGTATCATGTAGGAACCCCGCAGGGCACTCTGTAGGTCGCTAGACCATGGGGTACATTCGGTTTCGGTTCTACTTTGAATTAATAACCACCAAAACATCCTCAATAATCGTTCTCTATAATGATAGCCTATACATTGATGCTTCCAAAATTTTAACAAAGACCTTCCTACAGTTGGTACCGGGACCCCTATTTTTTTAATTTAGGAGATTAAGAAGAATTTTCAAACAAGAATAAAATTGATACTTTAACTAATGACACTTTATAAAGTCGAGGAGATTTAAAGCTACAGTCGAAATTTTCATCCTTTTAAGCGGGAATTGATGTAAAACCTGTAAACTACAACCCGTTTATTAATCCCCTTTATGTTTTTAATTACAATTAGTGGATTTAAAATAACTATTAATTATAATCTATCTATTATTTATTCCAATTTAACACCGGATAATTACCATCTTCCAAGATATTATCAGCTAGAGATGAATGGCGGAATTATGCAAAGAGGAAGAGGAGGAGTGGGTGGTATATTTTTATATTCAAAGATTTAATTTTGCTTCGAGATTTATTGTTTAGATAATTTAAGTAAAGAGAAATTTAATTATTTACGAATAACTTTTCATTTACGCCTTACAAAAGGATGCTGCGAGGCATCGAAAAGAAGAAGATCAAGATGAGTTAAGGATGCGGGTAACTTTTAATAAATCCAAAAGTGTTTGTGATTTTGCAATATATATATACATAGAAAAAAGGGAGGAAAATTCCTGATTAAAATGAGGAAAGAGGAGAAGAGAAGAGAAAGAGAGAGATGGAGCCTCTATTATTTAAGCTACTCGTAATACATATTTATTAAGAAGATGGTGAATTGAGAACAGATTTAATTCATATTTTACATTAATTTGATTATTTGCATGTAAAATATTAATTAGAATTAAAGATATTAATGTTTTAAGTGTAAAAAAATCAAAATATTTACGAGGAAATTACAAAAATATGTAGGAATTTACGCTTCTTCTACAGCATCTACACCTTCACCTTATCTTCTCCTCTATCATCATCCCTCATGTAATTTCTTATATGTTGGAAAGTAAATAAAACATATTCTTAATTTTATAGTCTGTATCACTTCTTATCGACCTTAGTTTTACAATTTGAATCTCCATTTTCTCTATCTTATGTTTTAATTATACCTCGACTGTTACCAATAACGTGATTTACGACAAAGATATACTTATTTATACGGTATATATAACCTATATATATTATTCGGACGAGATAAAGACGCCAATCTGTGCTGTAGAAACTTGGCCGGAGTAGATAAGACATCATCGGACACTTTCACAAAGTCTCCAGAGACTATAATGCACTCCTCTCAACTAAAGTGATTCGAAGTCTGCTGAGAGTTTTCTTCTTCAGTCATAGATAAGTTTAAACTTTTCGAGTTTACATAAATATATATAGGAATAACCCCGATTTCTTCAGGATTATTGTCTATCTGGGTGTCCATTCTATAGGCTGTTATCCAGCTTGTGTTATAACGTAGCGTCGTTAATGCGAGTTAAAAGTTTTTGCATAAAATAATGACGTTTATTATAATATATTTTATTCTTTTTCAGTAATCTGCTTGAACGATCATTTTCCTAACTTAAAGTGCTAAAAATGTTTGAAAGTAATTAAAATTGTAATTTTGAAATGGCCTTAAATGCGACATTTTCTCAACCGTTTCGATTAATTGAAAGTTGTGTTACTTTTTACTCATTTCTATATATTTTTATGTGATATTTTAAGTATAAAACCGAATTCTTCTTTAATTAAACAAGTTTCTAAATATAAATTACACAGTGTTTTGATTTTGTACATAATTTTTTTCACAAATAAGTTACATCTAATCTCTTGCTATACCATTAACTCGACAACCGTGCTTGTCGTGTAACTTAATTATTTTTCATCATAAATTTCTCCCTCTTTTTTCATTCGATTTTTAAGCTTTAAAAGCTTCGATGGATATCTTAAACGAGGATTTAATAAATATTAATGAAGTAGTTTTTATATATATACACAAAATCTTTAAGGAAGAAAGGAAGAAAAAAAGGAGCAAACGAGAGGGAAAAATAAGAAATTCTCTGTAAAAATCACCCAATTTAATATCGATTTTTAATATTTTAATAATAATAAATTAAATTCTATTTTAAAAAATCCCTTTACGTTGAATTATATGAGGGAATATAACTTATAAGTTAGCGGGAAAGGATGAATTAAAAAACATCCTCCCGCATCTTCCACAGCAAAGTGGTGAACTCAATGCCAACTGACCTCTGTCATTTATCTTCACTTCAGTCCAGGGATATTAAATTTTAGCCGCTATGCAGAAGTGATGTTTACTTCGTACAGTAAAGGTATAGCCTGCAGGGTCACTAGCTTCTCCACCTCATTATGGAAGGATGGACGTATTTATGACTCGGTGTTTATGGGAAAGTGTGAGATAAGGAGAGAGATGCTTGGTGGCAATTAAGTGATTTGGTCGCTGCTTGCACCTCTTGTTTGTCGGAAACCGCAGCCATCAACCTATAATGTCATTCTCCCCCCCTACGTTTAGAGGTTCCACTAGTAGGAGAGGATCCTAATGACTTACCGGCTGTTTAGAGTGATTTAGAGTTGGTGGTTCTGTGTTCAGATGTCTAGAATGGTTCCTAATGCATAAAATAATAGCCCTGCATCGAATAGCAGTGGGATGAAAAGAAGTGTTTCACCTGTATACGTGTGTATATAATCCGCTTTTGTCGATGAAAAATTCGATTTTGGATAATGATGAAGCGTGTTTATAATTAAAAGACAATTTCAAAAATTGAGAAATTGTTAACTCGATATTTATGGGAGTAAGATATTATTTTGGCAACGACACAAAGATATATATATATATTCTCTTCTATATTTTACTTGTTTAGATCTAAATTTGCAGAAGAGCTGAGTTTAAAAAACAAGACGATTCGAGATTTAATTTTATTTTTTAAAATTTAATTTAGAATCAAAATTGGAGATGAGAGCGAGAGAGAGAGAGAGAGAGGGGGGGAAAGCTTTAGATTAAAATAAAAAAACAAGTAAAATGTGAAAATGCTGTTATCTATTTTTACAAAGCTGAAGAAAAATAAGAAATAAAACAAAAACGTGAATTAAAATTCTGTTACGTTAAATCACGCTTCATGTATTCTTCTATATTTTATTAATTTTAATAATTTGCAACTAAATCAATTCTTTAATTTATATTTCTATGAGGAGAATGGAAGAGAAAGAGAGAGATGGAGGGGAGAAAAAGTAAAGTTAATTTAACTTAATGAAGTATTTTTTAATTTGAAATGATCAGGAAGGAATTAAAACAGACAATTAAAAAAACTTCAAGACAATTCGTTTCACTCGGTTTGGTCCACAACCCAATTTACTGACCTAAAGACTTAGTTCCGGCCTATCTTGGTTAGTCTTAAAAGTAGCAATTTCCGAAACGATGGCTTCGACACTAATTGTTACATCAATACCAATCAGATCACGTGAGGTAGCTTGTCAAATTTCCGCACAATGAAGGCACTTTCATCGATTTTACCAGCCAGGAGTCCTTTTCTTCTACTACTTTGGTGGCAGATTTAATTACATTAATTAGCGCACTAATTAACCCAGTGAGGTGACAGACCTTTAACAGTCAGACGGAGTTAGTTTTTTTTTTTATTTCCATGCTTTACCCTTCTCTAGATAACTTTTGTAATTGTTTGTAGAATTAAATTAAGCGAATGAGAGTTAACCATGATCCGAAATATTTTCTACCTCGTTTGTTTTCCCTTGGTTCCAAACTGGGTATTAAGTTTCTATTAAGTTTTTTAATTAGATTTTTAATTTTGTCCACTCTGTGCTCTTTTTTCTTTATAAAATTCGTTTTAATACGCGTCAACGCGTGAGATTGACTACGCAGCATTGCTCTGAAGGCCCGCGTGTTGAAATATTAAAATTTCTTTATTATACGTTTAATGTTTAATTTCTGCTCGATATTATTATTTTATCGAACATATTTTCGACTATTAGACTGTAATTTTAACTTNTTGCATCTCTCGAATATCGGCCATCTTTCTTTCCTGAAATCATTATATACATTGCTGAAAATGTGTTTTAAATTTAGCATAAAATATCTAAAAAATTGATTTTATATTAAAAGTAAAAGAAAATTATCTGTAGCAACCAAAGAAAGATTTTCTGTTGTTACGAATAGTTTTATCAATAATCGTTTTATTTAAAACAAGATTACAGTAAGCGTATCCTTTCACGAAAAGGTATGATTACAATACATTATATATATTAAAGCACCTGAACTTTGTAGACTCATTAAATTATTGCACTTCCAAAACATAATAACCAAAAGCGAGATCATTTGCAATAAGCATATAGAAGTGGAGACAGAATGATAAATGAATAGCAAGGGAAACAATTAAGCAAAGATCAATTTCGCTATCGAGAAAACAATTTTGTACATTTTTATAGTTTTAAATGGTTCCTGCGGAGAAGAATAGCTTTAAACAATGTAAAATTTATCTTATATATATATAATTTAATTTAATAATACAATTAGAAAACCAGCCGTTAAATAAAACTAAAATTACTCTAGGATATTGAAGATGAAATTTATACAAGTTTGGATTAAATTTTAAAATTAATTCTTATATAATAATAAATAATAATAATAATAAAAAATAAAAGAAGGTATAGAAGGAAAATTATCGATTTTTTTTTTTATTTTTATTTTTATGTTGGAGCTTTATAAAGATCAATAATTTTTGGTAAAGTAATGCAAGCGCAACGTAGTTCTTTGTTAAAAGATAAGGATAAGTTCATGCGATTCGAATAGATTTTTATAATTGAAGAGTCACAAACAGAATCGTGTTTAGTGGGAACGAGCTGACACATTTCGAAGCTATTTTCTGCTTCAACACAACCATCTGTCACCCAGAGATATTTAATTGGTGGTGCTGACAAGACAGGATTTGGTGTGTAAAGAGTATCTAGACGTTAACGATTTCAAATGTCTCGACTTATTTTTTAAAGCAATTTCTTGATACTTGGAAGAAAAATTAAGTGTTGATGCGTTTATTAATGAAATTTTAAAAGCACTTATCTGATTTTATTTTCCTCGACTTAAATTTTTAGTGCCTTTTTCTATCTTTTTTTTTTTTTTTTATAAAGTTTGTTGCTTCCATAAGTGAATTTTTATTCGGAAGATGGAGATAAGAAAAGTTATTCGAAAATTAAAAATTTCTTCGTAATTACTAAATTATTAATAAATTTAATATTTTGAAAGTTTTTTAAAAGTAAAAAGTAAAGAATTATTTTTAAAATTTAATATACATTTTTAAATTATTAAACAACAATAATAATGTTTAAATGGATGTAATGTATTCAAACAATTCACTAAAAGAACCTTGTTTAAAATATAAATTTTAATAAAGAATTATATATATATATATAGCCTATATAATATATGTTTTGTAATTAATTTTTACAGGATTCGTTCTAGATTATTTTATTAAGATTTTTTAGAATAATAAATTAATAATTCTAAGGTATTTTTTTTACGTACGTAATATACAGATGGCCCAAAAGTCGGTTAACCGCTGTACAGACTGGATTTCTATCGTACTCAATGGGCTGTTCGGTAAGAGATTTTGTTCACGGTAAAGTGACTTACGGTCCATCCTTTAAGCTTTTCGAAGAGTTTTTTCCCCTCTTTAATGTAATTTTTAACGCTTTAATAAATATACACGCTAACCCAAAAGTCAGTTCACCGTGTAGATTAAATTAATTCTTCTATCTGTAAACTGGATTTTCATATCTAAAATTCTTAAAATCTTCACAAAATTTTGTAGGAAAATATAAAAATTTTAATAAGTTTTTTTTTTAAATAAATAAGTAAATAAATATACCTGTATAAACCGGCACGTTACCGAATTATCCCTTCCAGTTCGGCAGGTTTCCGTTTTAGACAGATTTAACCGTACATTAATAATTTAATAATAATGCATAAAGTAATTACTTAAAACTTTATTAAAATATTAAAAAATAATTAAAGTTTGCAGCACATGACTACGAGTTCCTTCATTGAAGAAATCCATTATCTCAATTACCACGTAAATAAATTTTTAAATTAGTTTAAAACAAAAATTAAAGAATAGAAACCTTAAAAGATGGAGAGTTAAAGGCACCTTTTACGTAAGCCAGTAAACGCCTAAATTTAAGATAAATAAAAGGTGAAAGTAAGAAATTTAGTGATTCGCGTCACATCCGAATATAAGAAAGGATATTCCAAGGCTTGGAATGGCTGACGTTAACCCAAAATGGCTGTTTTTGCCGGAAATCAAACCTAGGTTACGCACACAAATCCTGGTCACGTGTGCCATCAATCACGTGCTCGCTATTGGTTGTTTGTAAGAGGAGAAGGCAAGCCAAATCAGACACATGGAAAAAGTTGTAGTGAATTGTGTAAATCGTAAAGATTTATTACCATCTGCAAATACCAAAATCGAGCCGTATACCGAGGCAGAAACCCGTGTATTACTGCATTCTTCCGGGGGTATACTTATCCCTTGACGTCATACTTGGACTATAAAGGTATAAGAACCTCATAATAGTATCGCCTAACGTCGTTACAATCATTTATAAAGTTGTATAGCAATTTATTCGCCTTTCTTTCCCTGGAAAGAAAGATTTGAGTTAGTTTTCTTTTTATTGTTTAGTGCTTCGTTCAATTTACTGATGGAGTGTAGAATTTAGATTTGACCTCCTTAAAACTAGGCCTAAGATGAATGGGTAACTGTTAAAACCATGCTCGAAGAAAAGAACGGATTATTCGGCATTTATATAATGTATTATTGTGTTTTGTAACGTTTCTGATAATAATTTTTCGCGTATGATTGATAATAATTTAGGAAAATATTATAGAAGTGCTCAATAATTTAAATATGCTATTTGGTTAGAGGGCGCTGAGGAAGCGAAGTGATGCGACGCGCGCGGCTTTTCGCTTTGATTCTAATATGGCGTCAAAATATGGCGTTTTTTATTATTATTATTTTTTTAACTTTTAAATTAATGTTTTCAAACTATTTATAATTTAAATTATTAAATATTANTAATATATTTTATTCTTTTTCAGTAATCTGCTTGAACGATCATTTTCCTAACTTAAAGTGCTAAAAATGTTTGAAAGTAATTAAAATTGTAATTTTGAAATGGCCTTAAATGCGACATTTTCTCAACCGTTTCGATTAATTGAAAGTTGTGTTACTTTTTACTCATTTCTATATATTTTTATGTGATATTTTAAGTATAAAACCGAATTCTTCTTTAATTAAACAAGTTTCTAAATATAAATTACACAGTGTTTTGATTTTGTACATAATTTTTTTCACAAATAAGTTACATCTAATCTCTTGCTATACCATTAACTCGACAACCGTGCTTGTCGTGTAACTTAATTATTTTTCATCATAAATTTCTCCCTCTTTTTTCATTCGATTTTTAAGCTTTAAAAGCTTCGATGGATATCTTAAACGAGGATTTAATAAATATTAATGAAGTAGTTTTTATATATATACACAAAATCTTTAAGGAAGAAAGGAAGAAAAAAAGGAGCAAACGAGAGGGAAAAATAAGAAATTCTCTGTAAAAATCACCCAATTTAATATCGATTTTTAATATTTTAATAATAATAAATTAAATTCTATTTTAAAAAATCCCTTTACGTTGAATTATATGAGGGAATATAACTTATAAGTTAGCGGGAAAGGATGAATTAAAAAACATCCTCCCGCATCTTCCACAGCAAAGTGGTGAACTCAATGCCAACTGACCTCTGTCATTTATCTTCACTTCAGTCCAGGGATATTAAATTTTAGCCGCTATGCAGAAGTGATGTTTACTTCGTACAGTAAAGGTATAGCCTGCAGGGTCACTAGCTTCTCCACCTCATTATGGAAGGATGGACGTATTTATGACTCGGTGTTTATGGGAAAGTGTGAGATAAGGAGAGAGATGCTTGGTGGCAATTAAGTGATTTGGTCGCTGCTTGCACCTCTTGTTTGTCGGAAACCGCAGCCATCAACCTATAATGTCATTCTCCCCCCCTACGTTTAGAGGTTCCACTAGTAGGAGAGGATCCTAATGACTTACCGGCTGTTTAGAGTGATTTAGAGTTGGTGGTTCTGTGTTCAGATGTCTAGAATGGTTCCTAATGCATAAAATAATAGCCCTGCATCGAATAGCAGTGGGATGAAAAGAAGTGTTTCACCTGTATACGTGTGTATATAATCCGCTTTTGTCGATGAAAAATTCGATTTTGGATAATGATGAAGCGTGTTTATAATTAAAAGACAATTTCAAAAATTGAGAAATTGTTAACTCGATATTTATGGGAGTAAGATATTATTTTGGCAACGACACAAAGATATATATATATTCTCTTCTATATTTTACTTGTTTAGATCTAAATTTGCAGAAGAGCTGAGTTTAAAAAACAAGACGATTCGAGATTTAATTTTATTTTTTAAAATTTAATTTAGAATCAAAATTGGAGATGAGAGCGAGAGAGAGAGAGAGAGAGGGGGGGAAAGCTTTAGATTAAAATAAAAAAACAAGTAAAATGTGAAAATGCTGTTATCTATTTTTACAAAGCTGAAGAAAAATAAGAAATAAAACAAAAACGTGAATTAAAATTCTGTTACGTTAAATCACGCTTCATGTATTCTTCTATATTTTATTAATTTTAATAATTTGCAACTAAATCAATTCTTTAATTTATATTTCTATGAGGAGAATGGAAGAGAAAGAGAGAGATGGAGGGGAGAAAAAGTAAAGTTAATTTAACTTAATGAAGTATTTTTTAATTTGAAATGATCAGGAAGGANTTAAGAGAAATCGTTTAATATTAAATTTTTTTACTTGAATTGTAACTAAAATATAAACCGCTTTAATTATTTCTTTAATTTTGATAGAAATAAACCTTTGAGAGGAAGAAAAATGTTTTTCGTTTTTTCTTTTTTTTTTTAGCGCGTAAACGGCGCGACGCGACGGTTCGCGCGCGTCAGCTAACTCCTCAAGCCTTTGGTCGATTGTCATCTATCTGATATGTCATTTTAAAAACATCCAGGCATCCTGACGTGCTCATAACATCTTATCCTCTTTAGTATTTGTACTTTCAATCCGGATCAGCTTAAGTCAGACGTGTAACATCGGATTAACGTCGTTTCCAATTGCTTAAATTGCATTAACCGGACGAAAAGGTGAAAACAACTGAACCAAGCCGTTATAATTGAATGCTAGCTTGAAAATTAGTTTAGTTTTGACGTTGCAAGGTATTGTTTGATTATTTAGGAGCCAGAAAAATAACAATAATAATAAAAAATTCCTTTTAAAGTTTAAGCAACTTTTCCACTTTTGGGTAGTTTCCAATATGAGTTTTTAAATCGAAATCATGATTTTTCTTGATTAATTTATTCCTAAATAGTCGTTTCCAGTGAATTTCATGTAAAACAAGATTCTAAATTAAGAAGAAATGTTATAGATTCAACTTCCATTTTGGCTCGACTCTTAGTAATTATGTCCCGAAAAAAATAACTTGAAATTGTTTTTACAGTTGGCCTATTTCTGTTAAGTATATACACAACGCTTCTTCATCTATCCGATGTGCAGCTGTTACTAAAAATCCATCCCTTTCTTCTACGTAAAACTCAATAAAAGTCGAAGCTAGGCGCCTCCCCCTTCTATTTATTAGTATTGGAAGGTTGTAGAGGGGGAAACTTACGTCATAAACACTACAGCTAATTAAACGTACTGTAATTGGGCGGAGGTTAATGTCGCAAACTACGTCACAGTATGGTTTATAACGTGTTTGAGACGATTTGAGCGGAGTCGTAACCCAAATAAATTAGAATAAATTGGCATATGGAGTAGAAACGTGACGTCTAACACCTCATCCAATCATCCTATTATCTACGCTCTATTAATTATTAAAACCATCATATCTAAACGGTAAATATGAATATCACGCTGTCAACCATGTTGAAATTGCATAGAGAAAGGTAAGAAGTGAAAGCAAAAGCAAACATGATTATGCAAGAGAGACCGCTGATCCGGACATCTGCTGGCGACAATCTTGTCAGATAGTATTAACAATTTCTTGCTAGGAAAGAGAGAGAGAGAGGAAGAATAAGAAGAAGAAGAAGGAGAAAAGTATCTTTCTCCTCTTTCTCTTCCCAAAATCCAACTGGGATTTGTTTGTTTATCAAAAGAAATAATATACTTTCATTGAAAAATATAAGAAATTTTTATAACTAGATAATTATTTAAATCTCTTAGCACACTTTTCAACCATGGCATTATCCAAAAAAATAAACTTGCTTCTTTTAATTAAAAATAAATAAATTTACATCTAATTTTTGCTGGTTTGTAATGTGTTATTTAATCTTTGTTATGATTCTTTTCTTGATTAATTTATTTATTTATAAAATTCTGAGGTGAGTTTTATATGTAACAATGTGCTAAATTGAGTACTGATAATATTATATATTCCTTTGTGTGAGTTGGATACTTTTAATAATTATATTCTGAAAACTTAAACTTGTTTAATGTAAAATCTTTTAATGCCGTGTTAAAATATACTCTTATTTCTTAATCCTTTCACTATAGAATCACAAATTTAGTACAAGATACAAGCCATATTTTATCATAAAATCCAGATCAGTTAATATAGAATTCATATCACTCAACACAGGATCTAAATCACTTATCATTATAGAATTCAGATCATTAATTAATACAGAATCCTAAAAAGCTTTCACCACAGGATCCAGATTTTATGGGTCTAAATCATCTTTTAATATAGATCATCTTATAAGATCAAAATCATCTTTTAATACAGAATCCAGAAAAACTTTTAACTCAGAATCCACAGCATCTTTTAAGAAATAAGCTGGATCACCTTTAAACATAAATTAAAAGAGAGGAACAGCAAGAGACAGTAAAAAAATGCATATTTAATGGTTAATAAGGGAGTTGATTGTAGTTTAAACTTCCTTAGAGAATTGTTGAAGTATCTGCGAATTAAAATAATCACAAGACAGTTTCTCCCTTGGCATTTTATATAAATGCTCTTTTTTTTAATTTTGTAAAAGGAGATATAAAAAAATACAAACCTTTATTTTCTGATTAAAAATGACTTTACACTCTGTTACATCTATGGCTTCACTTTAATGTTTTCAAACCTTTCATTGATAAGTATTATTATTTTTTTTTTATTTGGGGGTAAAAAAATAATTAATTTTAAGATNTATTCTTCTATATTTTATTAATTTTAATAATTTGCAACTAAATCAATTCTTTAATTTATATTTCTATGAGGAGAATGGAAGAGAAAGAGAGAGATGGAGGGGAGAAAAAGTAAAGTTAATTTAACTTAATGAAGTATTTTTTAATTTGAAATGATCAGGAAGGAATTAAAACAGACAATTAAAAAAACTTCAAGACAATTCGTTTCACTCGGTTTGGTCCACAACCCAATTTACTGACCTAAAGACTTAGTTCCGGCCTATCTTGGTTAGTCTTAAAAGTAGCAATTTCCGAAACGATGGCTTCGACACTAATTGTTACATCAATACCAATCAGATCACGTGAGGTAGCTTGTCAAATTTCCGCACAATGAAGGCACTTTCATCGATTTTACCAGCCAGGAGTCCTTTTCTTCTACTACTTTGGTGGCAGATTTAATTACATTAATTAGCGCACTAATTAACCCAGTGAGGTGACAGACCTTTAACAGTCAGACGGAGTTAGTTTTTTTTTTTATTTCCATGCTTTACCCTTCTCTAGATAACTTTTGTAATTGTTTGTAGAATTAAATTAAGCGAATGAGAGTTAACCATGATCCGAAATATTTTCTACCTCGTTTGTTTTCCCTTGGTTCCAAACTGGGTATTAAGTTTCTATTAAGTTTTTTAATTAGATTTTTAATTTTGTCCACTCTGTGCTCTTTTTTCTTTATAAAATTCGTTTTAATACGCGTCAACGCGTGAGATTGACTACGCAGCATTGCTCTGAAGGCCCGCGTGTTGAAATATTAAAATTTCTTTATTATACGTTTAATGTTTAATTTCTGCTCGATATTATTATTTTATCGAACATATTTTCGACTATTAGACTGTAATTTTAACTTGTTATAAATCAACAAAATGTGCTTAAAACAACATAATTCATTAAGCAGCAATCTAAATCTATGCATGTCAACATTTTCTCAAATAATATTAAAACTTTTTCTATAATTTATTACTTTATTACCTATAACTTTCGATTTTTAAAGTAAAACATAAGTAAAAACTATTTTTGATATGATTATATTTAAAAATTCAATGAAAAGCGCTCTGAAGGCTCCGAGCGTGTTAAGATATTGAAATTTCTTTAATTTACTTTCAGTAATTAACTTTATTTAACTTCTAACTTAATATTACTGTTTCATCAAGAATATTTCGACTATTAAATTGTAATTTAGTTTGTTAAAAATCAACAGAAAAGATTTAAATCAACATTATGCTTGGAACGACGAGATTCGTCAAGCAGCACCAATCTAAAACTTTCCATCATATTCTTAAAAAATTTATATATACTTATATTATTTTTAATTTTTTAAAGTAAAATATCGCTTTTTTAATTAGTAAAACACGACTAATAATCGTGTTTGATATAATTATTAAGAAAGTTCAACGAAAAGTGCTCTGAAGACCCTCGTGTTGAAACATCATGAAGCATTTTTTTTAAGTATGAATGTTCTTTTTAGTTAAAATTCATCTTTGCAAGTGAGATAAGTTATAGGAAATTAATAATATTTAATTATTTAATTAAAAATCTTATGTTTAATGGTAATAAAACCTTACACACAAGGGTGGTCCAAAACTTAGTTAACTATATATATAGTTTTTTCTTTAATGTTTTAAGTGCAATAATGAATATGAATTGTAAACTGAATTTTTCAATGTATTTTTCTTTTACAAAATTGAGAAAACATAATTTGAACATGAGAGAAATTTAATGTTTGAAATGGTTAAATGACTTCAAAACATCCTGTATATATACTTTGTATGATGAATTTACATTTTATATGAAAAATAGTATTTAAAATGCAAGACTAATGCTTTCTACATATAGAAATACATACATCTACACTAGTTAGAAAAGTTGGGATTTGCACATAAGCTGCAGCTTGGGGCCTTGGGTTATGAGTCTATAGATCAGGGAGTCACATTTTTATATGTGTCATTATTCGGTGGTGGAAGGATCTGTTATAAGTTATAGCTTATAGTTTCAACTCTAACTACAGCCCTCTACTAAGTTATATATAAACTACATGTATACATTTTGTATAGATGAAAGTTCGGACCTATGGGGAATTACAGTGATAATTCTGGTGCTGAAGTTGATGAATACATTGATATGAATGAACAACACTAACAATTACACACACACTGTGCTTTGTTCTGTGCATGTAAATAAGTTTTGAACATACACTAGACATATAGTGTAATACAGTTTTTAATTACTTTATTACTTCTGTCCACTTTATATATAGTTGTATACAGTGTAACTACTAAAATAAATCTTTATTAAATTAAATTTACTAATTATCTACACAATTATAATGCATATTAACTATAAAATATAAAATAAAGCAATATCATATAATTTGAAATTTTATTTAAAATTATTGAACTGGAAAATAAACATATAACTTAAACAATGTAAAATAATGTAAATATATAATTCAGATAATGCATCAGTTTACATGTATTGCTTTTTTATAAATATTTTTTCATGTAAAATTATTATTATATTATGAATTTATGCATAAAAAATAAAGGAAATACATGAAAATACATTAGAGTTCAATACTATAGTTAGAGATACTATAGTTATGTTTATTTGTATATACATATATATACACTGTATATTGTATGAATATGCTAAATATATGATTTGCATACAACTTATTTCTTTATAATATAGATATATCCAGCTCTCATATTAGCATATATTCTACATTCAGCAGCATACATCCAACATTCAGTAGCATATATCTAGCATTTAGAAGCATATATCCAGTACATATAGGTTGCTAAATGTATACACACAAATACATATTTAATATAATTATATATACACATACATATACACACATAAATACATATTATATATATACCTAGTTGCATTATTGATAATATAATAAAATTTTTTTAAGATTTCAGCTTTGTAAATAAAAAAATATATATTTGAAATATGAAAAATGCAGGCAGATCTCCAAACAAATTTATATTTGGATTAAATAAATTTATTATTTACATTTTTATAAAATATAGTTAAGCAAATAAAAGTTATAAAATTGTCTTATATAATTTAATTTTTTAAAATATATAAATAAAATAATATTTAGAATTTGATTTATTATTTTCAAGCTTGAATAAGTAAGCTTACAATTTAACTTTTATTAGTATATGTAGAATATATTAATTTTATATAAAAATATTCTTATAGAAGAAGCTTGGAATATATATATAAAAATACATTAAAATTCAATAAATTTATATGTAAACACCATCATTTTATAATGAAATTTTTCAAAGATCACTCCACTTTTCCAGTAAAAAACAAAATATATATATATATCAGCATCATTAAATGGTTTCCATTAAAATATTCTTGCATATAAAATGAAGAGAGATTTTATTTTATTTTATTTTTTAATACATTTAATGAGCTTCAGATTGATAGAACAAACAATCATTTCTTCAAAATATATACATCACATATATCAATAGATGATGCGGATGAAGATACAGTTTCTCCATTAATATATTCAAAAGTATCTTTTATCTAAAAGATGAGAAAGGAAGAGGGGGAGAAAAAAAAAACAGAATATCTAACACACTTTAATCAGAACTTTGAAAATTAATAAAGGTATTAAAAGAAGTAATACCAAACTTTACACATAAAGGGGGGTAACTTTTAATAAATCCAAAAGTGTTTGTGATTTTGCAATATATATATACATAGAAAAAAGGGAGGAAAATTCCTGATTAAAATGAGGAAAGAGGAGAAGAGAAGAGAAAGAGAGAGAGAGAGGCGTTGTTGAAGAACAAGCAGTTTAGTAATCAAAATATTCAAAAGTATCTTTTATCTAAAAGATGAGAAAGGAAGAGGGGGAGAAAAAAAACAGAATATCTAACACACTTTAATCAGAACTTTGAAAATTAATAAAGGTATTAAAAGAAGTAATATCAAACTTTACACATAAAGGGGGGTAACTTTTAATAAATCCAAAAGTGTTTGTGATTTTGCAATATATATATACATAGAAAAAAGGGAGGAAAATTCCTGATTAAAATGAGGAAAGAGGAGAAGAGAAGAGAAAGAGAGAGAGAGAGGCGTTGTTGAAGAACAAGCAGTTTAGTAATCAAATTAAAAAGGAATTCCAAAATAGGTTTTCGTGTGACACGATCCTCGTGTGAATAATTCATTTTTGGTTAACTGCTTGTCTGTTGGTGCAGAGGTGGCAAGTCATTAGGATAGGAGTTCAGTATTGAGCAACTGACAAAATAAAAAGAGATTAGATGCAATTTGATAGAAGAAGGTTTAAAAAATTGTGTTTTCTTTTTTCTTCTTCTCCTCCTTTTTTTAAAAAAAGATGATGGAAGGAAACATCTAAGTTAAAAATATTTTTCTTCGTCTTTTTTTTTTAAAAAAAGTTGATTCGCTTCTAATATTCTTTTGTTTTACTTGATGTAGTTCAACTTTTACCTGATTAACAACTTTAAAACTGGTGTTATCAATTAAGGATATTGTTTAGTTTCGGTAAAAGATTACTTTTCTTGTGCAAACATCCCCCTGATTTACATAAATTAGGTTAGTTTTTAAAAGATGCCTTTAAGTGGATGAGATAATTAGAAAATTGATAACAAATTCATTTTTCTTCCTCCCTTCTCCTTTATATATTTTTATCAACCCTTTGTTTCGGGTCGTCTCATATATTTAATAGATTCGCCACCTCTCCACTTTAAACAACTTTCTTTTTTAAAAAATTAATTATTAATTTTAAAAGAAAAATTCAACTCCCTTCACTAAATGCTTCTATAGATAAATTACGATCAGATTTTTATAATTTATAATAATTTTAAGTTTTTTTTCCACTCTTAGATTTATGAATTTTCTGTAAATTAAGCTTCTAAATTTACAAATTTTCTCACCTTCTCACGTGTTAGAAATCCATGGAAATGTCCCCAAAGCTAAATTTCGTATCCGCATTTCAATTTTCAATAACAATAATCATCTAACATAAACACGGGGAACAGAATATAACCTTCGAAATTTACTGCTAGAACACTTTGCTTCATTACAATTCACTATTATAATTAGTTACACAAATTCAAAGGAGCAAACCTTCATCAGCATCCTCCTCCAGCGCTTCAGACGTTGGAAGAGGATGCTGATGACGTCTCCTAGTTTCTAAATTATCTTAAAATATCAGCCGAAAATCGTATTAAATGAAGCATTTTTTTAGGCTGGTGAAACGACTAGGGCCAAGCATAAATCAGTAGAAAATTTGCCAAAATTAAACATTTACAATACGTTTGGTAGTAGTTACCATTAGGAGCCATCTGTGCAGATTGTTTCCAGAATCAAGTAAATAGGTCTCAATTTAATTAAATTACCAGCACTATCAGAATAAAGGTAATGCTGAAAGTGGATACGATTTCTGTTCACCAATACTTACCCCTTTCAATTAAGTGCCTTCCACTTCTACTGATTTACTTAATCACAACGTTTACCAAAACATCTTAAGTATTTACCATATTCCCTTCAGATTGAAGATGACAATAAGCCAAAATCCATTTCTCAAACTTCATCTATTATTGAATTGAATTCACAAATATATTAGAAGTTGGGTAGTGAATTGAATTTCTACCTTTAAAACTACAAATTCTTTTCATATCTCCTCCTTCATTCTTCTCATCCTCCATTTCTAACTCCTCCTCCTCCTCCTCCTCTCCTCTGGATCCTTTTCTAGAAAAGTTTTGCTTGCTTCCTTCGTCAAATAGCATCATTTTAGTTAAGTTGAAAAATATTCTTATTCCAGTAATTTCCATAATTAAATCTATACTTTTTCCATATTCACCTGAGAAATTTTAACTTATAAATGCATAAATTAAAGCTAAAAACTTCATTATCCGAAATACAGATCTTCAAATTTTGCAGGGTAATTTTAGCTTAAGAGTGTGAGAAAATGGATAAAAATATACCCAACTCCTCCCAAATCCTGTTAAATTTCGAACAAAAGTTTAAAATTTCAAGCAAGAGAGGGGGGAAGAAAAAAATTCCAAGATGAATTCTGGTGTAACATTTATGACTTCGCAAGAGTCTCTTGTAATTGTTTAACGATAAAAAGATAATTACAACTCAGGATACAATTAAACTTGTAACGAGGATCACAACCTCCATCTGCATTTTTAAACAATTACTTTTACTATAATTTTTTCTTTCCTTTTTCCTCTAACCTCAGTAGATGGAAGAGAAATTTATTGATGTATTTTTATAAAATACCATCTTGGANTAGATTTGACCTCCTTAAAACTAGGCCTAAGATGAATGGGTAACTGTTAAAACCATGCTCGAAGAAAAGAACGGATTATTCGGCATTTATATAATGTATTATTGTGTTTTGTAACGTTTCTGATAATAATTTTTCGCGTATGATTGATAATAATTTAGGAAAATATTATAGAAGTGCTCAATAATTTAAATATGCTATTTGGTTAGAGGGCGCTGAGGAAGCGAAGCGGAGCGATGCGACGCGCGCGGCTTTTCGCTTTGATTCTAATATGGCGTCAAAATATGGCGTTTTTTTATTATTATTATTTTTTTAACTTTTAAATTAATTTTCTCAAACTATTTATAATTTAAATTATTAAATATTAAGAAATTTAATTTAAATTTTTCGCAATATTTTATTAATAATTAAATTTTAAAATCGCACAGTTTGAACGTTAGTCGCTTTATTTTTCAATATGGCGTCGGAATACGATACAAAACAATAACTCCTGAAATATTTAAACGAATTTAAAACGCGTGAATCTTTATAAAATTGCGTAAAAGATTAATTAAAATAAACAAATTAAATAACGGTAATTAAAGTTAAATTCCGTTAAAGAGTGCCGAGGAGGAGTAAAAATTAAGAGAAAGTAAACGTAATTTAAAACTGGAAAATACTTTTTTTTAACGGAAAGAATGAGTTTTAGAGATACTAAAATCGAAAAAAAACGAGAAAAGGATTATCTTAAAAATCGTTTTTCTCCTCTTTAAAAATCAGTATTTTTATTATTATTTTTTTTCTGGAAGGATCACAAGTTTTTTTAAATAATAATAAGTTACTGCTTCTTCTTTATATTATCATTCTTCAATTTTACAGATCATCTATTATCCTACTTTCAACAGAAAGATAATATAATCCTCTGTTCGGTTATTTGAAAACTGTCCTCCTACATTTGCCTGAGTGTAAACCTTTCTAGCTCTTGGAGGAGGAAGAGGAGGAAGATAATAAAAGTTTCTTCTCGGTTTTGAAGGGATCCTTTACTTACAGATTACATTCATTTTCAATTATTAACCTTTAGAAAGTATAAAAAGGCACTAATCTCTGGCTTCTGTTAAGCATAATTATCATCTAAAGTAGTTATTTCCATTTTTTATTTATGCAAGAAAAGAAAAATTCTGCATAAATTTCTCTGAAAAAAATCATCTTTTATCATTTATTAATGCTGCTTTTTTTCCTTCTTTTTCTTCTTCTTCTTCTTCTTCTTTGTGATATTCGGAGATGATGATTGTTTATGTATATATTTTTTTAATTTTAAATTAAAGTAAATCGAGATTCTGATCGTCAAAAGGTCAAATTGCTGATGGAATTCGTTCAAATTATCATCATAGATAGTAGTAGCATTATTATCAGCATCATCACTAGCAGCATCAATATCATTACAGAAAAAGTTTGAAGCGCTGTATTACATTTATAAGCAATTTAATATTACGAATCTTCATCATCATCAGAAGAAGAGGAAGAAGAAGAATAGTTGGAGGTAAGCTTTTAAAGACTTTTCTACATCAAATTAATGAGAATTTTCTTCATCTTCCTTCTAGCAATTTTCTCTTTCTAAACACGAAGAAAACTTAATTATTAGAAAATACGTTATCCTCATCATCCGTAACAACTGTAATTTCTTCATTCCTATTTATCTTCTATGATAATGATGATGATTAGCCATTTTGTTTCTAGCTTTGTCACCAATACCCGACGTAATACTTTCATCTGTAGAAAGGGAGATCTTTCATCTTTTCATCATCCTTAAGAGAGAAGAATTATTATTTTTAAAGCTTATATTTTTAGCCTTGTATCATATTTATAGCTGTAATATTTATCTTCTTCAAAGAGATAACGAGACGAGGATATAAATTCTCATCTTCATTATTCTGAAAATAAAAATCATTTCATTGCTTAGAAGATTTATCATCCTCATAATTCTTAAAAAGAATTAATACTGATGACATTTATCTTCTCTTTCGAAAGATATACAAATATTATATTTATTTCTCTTAGAAGATGCGATACGCTTATCATCCTTAGAAAGAAGATGATAAGAAAATTGCATCATTGCGTCCGTATTTTAAATTTAAAATCTCATTTTCCTTAGAATGAGGAAGAGAGATAAAATTCACTTCATCATCCTCATCTTCCGTGGTAATTTTAACTTGAAAATCCTTGGAAACAGGAAGACAATATATTACATTTTTTGCAGATGATGATGATTCTTTTTCTGAAAAGGATGTATATATTTTGCATTCTTACAAGATAATATTCTCATCATCCATAGAAGATATAACTTTATCATCCTAAGAAGATGACGACATGATATTATTTCTTTAGTAAATGATGATATCATTTCCTCTTTCCGAATAGAATGTACAGTATATACTTTTCATTCACATAAGATATTATCCTCTCATCATCCATAGAAGATATCACTTTATCATCATCCTTAGAAAGAGAAAAACGTAGATATTATATATACTTTTACTCTATAGTAACAGTACTGTACAATAGAGTATATACTTTTCATCCTTATAAGATATTATCCTCGTCATCTATAGACGATGTAACGTCGTCGTCATCATCATCATCATCATCATCCTCAGAAAGAGGAAAACGGGGATGCTATACCCTTTTATAAGCGATAAGAATATTTTCCTTTCCGAAAGCAATTTATACGCTTTACATCTTTACAAAATAGCACCATCATCATCCGAAGAAAATATAACTTTATCATCATCACTGAAAAAGGGGATGATGCAGTCATTATTTTAAACTTAACAAAGCAATCTCTCGCGGTTTTCAACAAAGAAAATTAAGTTATTACAATCATTTCCATTTTGGGATTTGGAGCGGTTTCTCCACTTTCTCCAAAAGAGCATGAATGATAACATCACTTGATCATATTTTTTAAAGAATGGAAAAATTCTTTATCCAGGTTACTCACAGGAGTTACTTTCTTTCTTTTTCCCATTTTTAGAAAGAAATTGAGATATATTTTATTATTATTTATTGAGGATGAAGAAAGCAATTTCTTTCCACTTCATCCAGTTTACATCATCTTTACAGAAGGGAAAAGGCATTTGTTTAAAGCTTCGATTCTAAAAACGAGCAGAGCATTTATAAAATTAAACATACAGATTTTTATAAAGCTTCAAAGTTTTATTAAAAATATAAATTTTTTTAAAACCAGATATCAATATTCTGTAAAATAAACGAGGATTTATAGTATATATAAGAGGAAAAAATCATCATTTTAGACTGGAGAAGGAAGAAATATGCTGTTTTATAGGGCTAGAAATGATATCTTCTCATTATTTTTGAGAATGTCCTGAGATTTTTATGATAGTTTATTGAAGATGAGGATGATCAATTTGTTTTCATTCTCCTCATCGCTTCCAGTATCGTAGTGAGAGAATTGCGTTTAGATCTTTAATTCTCTAACCAATTCAAGAGGAATCAAGTCGTAAATACAAGAATCAGCCCTTAAACTCGAATTAAATCTTAAGATTTTGTATAAAAAAAGCCATTTAAACTCGAGATAAATTCAAGAATCCTCGGAAGAGAGCGAGATTTTCCGGATGAAACCAAAGAAAGAAAAAAAAGAGAAGATAAAAGAAAGTCTTATACACCAGTTACCATAACTCACAATCAATTAAATAAAAGAAAACACGGCACAATTTCACTTTATCACCATCTCCATCACAATCAAAACATGTTCAATCTTCCAGAAACAAAATTCAACACGTTCTCAACTTTTAACCATTTCCAATCAAATTCTGGAAAGAAGTGGAACCAGAAGAAAAAAATAAATAAATAAAAAAGTATATATATATATATTTTTTTTCCTTGAAAGAAAGAACATATCTCTGTTTAGAGAGGAAGAAAAAAAAGGGGCCA
Source organism: Centruroides sculpturatus (assembly GCF_000671375.1). NCBI lineage: Eukaryota > Metazoa > Arthropoda > Arachnida > Scorpiones > Buthidae > Centruroides > Centruroides sculpturatus. Next base: position 73,253 of record NW_019385571.1, read on the forward strand.
TCGATGAGGGGGTTGGAAAGAATGCCGTCTGCTCCAGATGACGTTGTGTGAGTGGCAGAAGATAGGAAGAAAGAAAAGGCGTCAACTTTTGCTTCCTCCGAATTGAATTAATACGGCTGGTTGAAGACGAGTAGAAAGGAGACGGCAGGCAGTTTCAGCATTAATTACAACATGCCTTCTAACTCATAACTACGAGCCGAGGGGGGTTATAATTAAGCCACGTGTTTTATATGTCAAGTTCTTATTACGTTCCACGTTGGATAATGGGACTTTTACTTTAAACACGCTTCCTCTGAATAAACACAACACTAATCTATTGGTTAAATTTTTTCTTCCTCTTCCTCCTCCTCCTCCTCCTCTTCTTCTTCTCCTCAATCTTCTTCCTTCTCTAAATAACAAACTAGAGAATAAAAAAGGGGGGTTTTTAGTATAGAACAGATGGAAGTTATTGTTACAGAATATGTTTGGTTTAATTGGTTGTACATGGAGAGAAATGATTTTTTATTCATTTTTATTGATCTCTTATGCAGATTTTTATGATGGAAACGTATGTCTGCCGGAATTGAAATTAATAGAATGATCCCGAGCAAGAAAAATCGACCAATGTCGGGCCATGGTTTTAAGGATTAAGCTACTATAGGGCTTTAGGTAATAACTAGAGGATTTGGATAAGTCACTTCCACGAGGTAGAATTGGTTCCTCGTTTTATTTTTTTCTTTAATTTTTAATGTCGAATTCTTGTTGTTTTTATTGTTTTTCCCCTGTATAAATTCGTTTCCTTCTTTTATCTGTCATCTAGAATTTTTTTTCTTCCGTTTCCATCGCTCGTCTATCTTTTTGGGGGATTTTTTTAAAGGAATCTTTGACTGATCGCTAATTCTCTCATCATTTACTGTACAATCTGTCTATTTATTTGTTCCCTTTTCGAGATTTTTATGTTTGTTTCTCTCTTTCTTCCTCCCTTTTTTAATACATTCGCTATTTTCTCTTACAATTTATCTTCCAGCATCTTTATGATTTCTTATTTAAAATTTTCGCTACTTTATCGCAAATTTTCCTTGTTTATTTTATTCTCTCGTCGATAAATTTTTGTTTCTTTTACAAGCTTCTTATTCGATAATATCGAGATTTTTAAGAATTTATGCTTTTACTGTAAAGGATGCGGAAGATGAGAAGATGCCCGAGAGCATTGTTAAGAATGGGGGAGAGCATCTGTTTAGAAGGAATAATGGAGTTATTTAACTGAAAATATACCATCAAAACACGATTATAGTGGTGTATTTTCAGTTAAATATTCATTAATATCGAGATTTTTAAGAATTTATAGGATCTAATAAAGAATTCGGAAGATGAAAAGATGACCAAGAGTGCGCGTTTAAGAGAGAAAATAGGAGTTATTTAACCGAAATTATACTACCAAAACATTATATTTGCAGTATATTTTCAGTTAAATACTCATTAATATCGAGATTTTTAAGAATTTATCCATTTAATAAAGGATGCGGAAGATGAGGAGACGATGCCCAAGAGCATTGTTAGGAACGAAGACGAGTGAGTGTTTAGAAGAGAGAATGGGAATATCTAACCGAAAATGGCCCACCAAAACGTTGATTTTAATCACTCTATTTTGATCCTAAGATTAATATACGCCTTCCTCTTCCATCTTTCTGCCTCTTCAAACAAATTTCAATTTTAAGTAGGCAAAAATTCGAATCACTAAACAAGAACTGTCAAATATATATTTTCCTTATTTTTCTTTCCGAAACTTTAGAAAGTGATAGCGTGCTTATATTATATTTCCTCGCAGTAACCATATACGGAGTACATATCCAAGTTTCTTTACTAGTAGATCAGGTTTTCAAGGTTATAAAAGAAAAAAAAGGAAAAGAGAGAGAGAGGGAGAACTTGATCGTCGCTTGACAGCTCTGCCAGACTGTTCCAGTGACAAAAAGTCGAGGCAGAAAAATGACAGACTGTCAAACATGAGTTACGCCAGATGGTTGGACCAAAAGGGAATATGTCCTTATTGATTTGCTAGTCGACCTACCAGAAAAGATATTGTTTGGCGATATTTCATATTTTTTTACTTTTTTTTCTCTCCTTTGCTTCGTATTTTCCATTTGATTGTTTGTGTATTGATTAATATCAACTTTTTACTGGTATGCTTTCAGTTAAATGCTTCCTCTCTTTCTCTCTCTCAAACAGATGCTTTTCTCTTATTCTTACCAACGCTCTTCGGCATCTTTTCCTCGTTCCTTCTTATCATTTTATTATATTTAAAATATAAACCTCCAAAGAATAATAAAATGTTCATTAAATGCTCTCCATTTATCTTAAATGGCGTTTTTTCCTCATTCTTAACAATGCTTTTAAGCATCTTTTCCTCGTCGTCCGCATCTTTTTTCTTATGTTTAAGATAAAAACTTTCAAAAAATATTAAAATCTTGCTTAAATGCTCTCTCTCTTCCTTTTATACACAATATTTTTCCTCATTCTTAACAATACTCTTGGGAATCCCTTCCTCATCATCAGCAGTTTTTTCCTTTTATATTAAAGATATAAACTTTTAAGAATCTTAAAATCTTGTTTAAAAAGTTTAAAATGGACTTTCCTTTATTTATAAAATGCAGAAATAAGTGTGTTTTAGTAACAAACTTTCTTCAATTGAATAGTCTACTAACAGCTTTTCTAGGTCGATGACCTCTACCTTCCTCTCTCTCTTCTTCTCTCTTTTTCTCCAGATTTTAAACAAAGAAATCTTGTGTAAGATGTTTATTTCCTCTTGTATTTTTTACCTCTATCACTTAAATCAGTTCATAATTACGTGGTTTAAATTAATTAATCCGAGTTTAGAATCTTTCACAATTGTAGAACTTATCTAGAAATCTAATGACGATTCCATGATTTTTGCAGCTAGTTAGAAAGTTTAAAGCAGATTTCACAGCATGATTTTTGAGGAAGTTTAACAGAAAAAAAGGGATTTAAAAATTTATTTTTTATAACTTTAATTATTTTGAAGTACTCTTTTATAAATCAAAGTNTATATATATAATGTTTAAACTTTCAATAAAGAAAAAAAGTAGAGCTTACATAAATAAACTTTTCTTTAAAAATGTAATAAAGCGAAAGGTAATTTTCATCAAGTTAGCATGAAAAAATAAAAAATCGAAAATGGCAGGCACTAATTCCTCCATCCAGAACATCCCCACGGTGCGTTCAGTTTGCCAAACAATAGTTACCACCCCGAGTTTGTTTACTTAAAGGTCTAATAAAGGTAGACCCCCTGAGGGACAACATGTAAATCTTAGGATAAGTTTAATTTCGTCTGATATCCACAAAATAGTGCAATGTGGTCCATTCAGGCGCTAGAACCCAGCAGGGTGATGGGGATTAGACAGCGGGGGTGACATTGCTTTTACTTGTATCATGTAGGAACCCCGCAGGGCACTCTGTAGGTCGCTAGACCATGGGGTACATTCGGTTTCGGTTCTACTTTGAATTAATAACCACCAAAACATCCTCAATAATCGTTCTCTATAATGATAGCCTATACATTGATGCTTCCAAAATTTTAACAAAGACCTTCCTACAGTTGGTACCGGGACCCCTATTTTTTTAATTTAGGAGATTAAGAAGAATTTTCAAACAAGAATAAAATTGATACTTTAACTAATGACACTTTATAAAGTCGAGGAGATTTAAAGCTACAGTCGAAATTTTCATCCTTTTAAGCGGGAATTGATGTAAAACCTGTAAACTACAACCCGTTTATTAATCCCCTTTATGTTTTTAATTACAATTAGTGGATTTAAAATAACTATTAATTATAATCTATCTATTATTTATTCCAATTTAACACCGGATAATTACCATCTTCCAAGATATTATCAGCTAGAGATGAATGGCGGAATTATGCAAAGAGGAAGAGGAGGAGTGGGTGGTATATTTTTATATTCAAAGATTTAATTTTGCTTCGAGATTTATTGTTTAGATAATTTAAGTAAAGAGAAATTTAATTATTTACGAATAACTTTTCATTTACGCCTTACAAAAGGATGCTGCGAGGCATCGAAAAGAAGAAGATCAAGATGAGTTAAGGATGCTCTTGAACATCCGGAAAAATAACTACAGGAAATGATCTTAAAGTTAATTTTTTCGTAAAAAATAATATATATATATATATACGTCTTCATCAAGAAACGGAATATATGCTAAATCTTTGAAGATATTTTTCATCTTTACGAAACTCGTAAAAATCTCCATTTTTAAGAATCGCAACATTAATTCCTACTTACAATCCACAGCATCCATTGGATGTTATTGTAGTAGTGAGACTGCGCGAGACAACATCCCTGGGGCCCTGTAAAGAGAAGGAATAAGTAGTCCCAAGGGTGTGGTGCCTGTTGTATCCGACACATAAAATTAGACTCGCTAGACGGGATTGGAAAGATGAGAAAGAAGGAGGAAAGAGGTGAAGAAGGTGATCTGGAAGAGAGATTGATTTAAAAGGATTCGTAAAATGTGCGGATGTGTCTGACATCGAATAAAAGATTGATGGGTCCCTTTACGAAAACGAAAAAAGGAAAAAAAAAGAAAACAGTATTATTTGTTAAAGTTTGTAAAAGTGCGGTTTATTTTTCTTCTTTCCCTCCCTCCCCTTCACTTCTATCTCACACTTTCTATGTGCATTTATATGTGGAGCTGTTTTAAATAAATAACAATTTATTTACAGGAGAAACTTGTATGTTTAGTTTTATATAAAAAGAATTTAATTAATTGGATTTTCTTATATTTTTTATTTTCTAAAGGTAGACATTTCTCGTAGATCTTGCTCATCTTCATTACATAAACACGTTTTAAAGACAGAAATCTTATGTTAATTAAATTATTTTCTCGAATATCATTGTGAAAATGTTAAATATGAATATTCGATGGTTAAATTATATACTCCAATTTAGATTTTTCGTCGAAACTTTCTAAAATATTTATTTTTTCCATTTATAAATCGAAAAAAATGCCAACACCTTCACACCTTTTCTTATGGATCTATTAAAACTTTGATAATCTTTGCAGAAAAATTTCGAATTTAGTAAAAAAAAATTCAAATCTCTAATCGATTTTTAAAAGAATCTCTGTACATTTTTCTACTTTTTAAAGTTAAATTTCTCAATTTTTTTTTTAATTTTAAAGAACTTAAAACGCATTCCTTCATCTACATCTTCTCTCAACTCCACAGCATCACATAATAAACTATAGAAGGATATATAATATAATATATTTTTAATGCTTTAGATGAAACTTTCAGACAATAATTTATCTTCTTACACTTACACACAATGGTTGAACGATCTATAAACATATAAATAATAATCTAATGCATGGCCAATATATTAAAATATATAAAATATCTTCCAGAAAGCTAACAACAAAATGGAATTTTATCATTTCTTCCAAAGTAATATACGTATACGTATATATATATATATAACTTATATAGAAAAGAGAGAGAGAGAGAGAGAGAGAGAGAGAGAGATATGAATGATGATTTGTGATATGAAAACCTTTCATAAATCTAAAAAACATTTCTAGGATCGTCTTTCACACAAATTTCTGTGGATTCACGCTAAAAATAAGAAGAAAAAAATATATATATAAAATAAAAAGGTGCTACTATATATACTTGGCCATATTATTGGATTTACACAATTCATATCCTTTCGGATATACGAAGCTACAGTTTAAAATAAATGTCAAATGTTACAGAATTTTGTATTTAGTTAAGTAAGCAAGAAGAAATGGCCAAATATATATACATATATATATATATTNTTTGAGTTAGTTTTCTTTTTATTGTTTAGTGCTTCGTTCAATTTACTGATGGAGTGTAGAATTTAGATTTGACCTCCTTAAAACTAGGCCTAAGATGAATGGGTAACTGTTAAAACCATGCTCGAAGAAAAGAACGGATTATTCGGCATTTATATAATGTATTATTGTGTTTTGTAACGTTTCTGATAATAATTTTTCGCGTATGATTGATAATAATTTAGGAAAATATTATAGAAGTGCTCAATAATTTAAATATGCTATTTGGTTAGAGGGCGCTGAGGAAGCGAAGCGGAGCGATGCGACGCGCGCGGCTTTTCGCTTTGATTCTAATATGGCGTCAAAATATGGCGTTTTTTTATTATTATTATTTTTTTAACTTTTAAATTAATTTTCTCAAACTATTTATAATTTAAATTATTAAATATTAAGAAATTTAATTTAAATTTTTCGCAATATTTTATTAATAATTAAATTTTAAAATCGCACAGTTTGAACGTTAGTCGCTTTATTTTTCAATATGGCGTCGGAATACGATACAAAACAATAACTCCTGAAATATTTAAACGAATTTAAAACGCGTGAATCTTTATAAAATTGCGTAAAAGATTAATTAAAATAAACAAATTAAATAACGGTAATTAAAGTTAAATTCCGTTAAAGAGTGCCGAGGAGGAGTAAAAATTAAGAGAAAGTAAACGTAATTTAAAACTGGAAAATACTTTTTTTTAACGGAAAGAATGAGTTTTAGAGATACTAAAATCGAAAAAAAACGAGAAAAGGATTATCTTAAAAATCGTTTTTCTCCTCTTTAAAAATCAGTATTTTTATTATTATTTTTTTTCTGGAAGGATCACAAGTTTTTTTAAATAATAATAAGTTACTGCTTCTTCTTTATATTATCATTCTTCAATTTTACAGATCATCTATTATCCTACTTTCAACAGAAAGATAATATAATCCTCTGTTCGGTTATTTGAAAACTGTCCTCCTACATTTGCCTGAGTGTAAACCTTTCTAGCTCTTGGAGGAGGAAGAGGAGGAAGATAATAAAAGTTTCTTCTCGGTTTTGAAGGGATCCTTTACTTACAGATTACATTCATTTTCAATTATTAACCTTTAGAAAGTATAAAAAGGCACTAATCTCTGGCTTCTGTTAAGCATAATTATCATCTAAAGTAGTTATTTCCATTTTTTATTTATGCAAGAAAAGAAAAATTCTGCATAAATTTCTCTGAAAAAAATCATCTTTTATCATTTATTAATGCTGCTTTTTTTCCTTCTTTTTCTTCTTCTTCTTCTTCTTCTTTGTGATATTCGGAGATGATGATTGTTTATGTATATATTTTTTTAATTTTAAATTAAAGTAAATCGAGATTCTGATCGTCAAAAGGTCAAATTGCTGATGGAATTCGTTCAAATTATCATCATAGATAGTAGTAGCATTATTATCAGCATCATCACTAGCAGCATCAATATCATTACAGAAAAAGTTTGAAGCGCTGTATTACATTTATAAGCAATTTAATATTACGAATCTTCATCATCATCAGAAGAAGAGGAAGAAGAAGAATAGTTGGAGGTAAGCTTTTAAAGACTTTTCTACATCAAATTAATGAGAATTTTCTTCATCTTCCTTCTAGCAATTTTCTCTTTCTAAACACGAAGAAAACTTAATTATTAGAAAATACGTTATCCTCATCATCCGTAACAACTGTAATTTCTTCATTCCTATTTATCTTCTATGATAATGATGATGATTAGCCATTTTGTTTCTAGCTTTGTCACCAATACCCGACGTAATACTTTCATCTGTAGAAAGGGAGATCTTTCATCTTTTCATCATCCTTAAGAGAGAAGAATTATTATTTTTAAAGCTTATATTTTTAGCCTTGTATCATATTTATAGCTGTAATATTTATCTTCTTCAAAGAGATAACGAGACGAGGATATAAATTCTCATCTTCATTATTCTGAAAATAAAAATCATTTCATTGCTTAGAAGATTTATCATCCTCATAATTCTTAAAAAGAATTAATACTGATGACATTTATCTTCTCTTTCGAAAGATATACAAATATTATATTTATTTCTCTTAGAAGATGCGATACGCTTATCATCCTTAGAAAGAAGATGATAAGAAAATTGCATCATTGCGTCCGTATTTTAAATTTAAAATCTCATTTTCCTTAGAATGAGGAAGAGAGATAAAATTCACTTCATCATCCTCATCTTCCGTGGTAATTTTAACTTGAAAATCCTTGGAAACAGGAAGACAATATATTACATTTTTTGCAGATGATGATGATTCTTTTTCTGAAAAGGATGTATATATTTTGCATTCTTACAAGATAATATTCTCATCATCCATAGAAGATATAACTTTATCATCCTAAGAAGATGACGACATGATATTATTTCTTTAGTAAATGATGATATCATTTCCTCTTTCCGAATAGAATGTACAGTATATACTTTTCATTCACATAAGATATTATCCTCTCATCATCCATAGAAGATATCACTTTATCATCATCCTTAGAAAGAGAAAAACGTAGATATTATATATACTTTTACTCTATAGTAACAGTACTGTACAATAGAGTATATACTTTTCATCCTTATAAGATATTATCCTCGTCATCTATAGACGATGTAACGTCGTCGTCATCATCATCATCATCATCATCCTCAGAAAGAGGAAAACGGGGATGCTATACCCTTTTATAAGCGATAAGAATATTTTCCTTTCCGAAAGCAATTTATACGCTTTACATCTTTACAAAATAGCACCATCATCATCCGAAGAAAATATAACTTTATCATCATCACTGAAAAAGGGGATGATGCAGTCATTATTTTAAACTTAACAAAGCAATCTCTCGCGGTTTTCAACAAAGAAAATTAAGTTATTACAATCATTTCCATTTTGGGATTTGGAGCGGTTTCTCCACTTTCTCCAAAAGAGCATGAATGATAACATCACTTGATCATATTTTTTAAAGAATGGAAAAATTCTTTATCCAGGTTACTCACAGGAGTTACTTTCTTTCTTTTTCCCATTTTTAGAAAGAAATTGAGATATATTTTATTATTATTTATTGAGGATGAAGAAAGCAATTTCTTTCCACTTCATCCAGTTTACATCATCTTTACAGAAGGGAAAAGGCATTTGTTTAAAGCTTTGATTCTAAAAACGAGCAGAGCATTTATAAAATTAAACATACAGATTTTTATAAAGCTTCAAAGTTTTATTAAAAATATAAATTTTTTTAAAACCAGATATCAATATTCTGTAAAATAAACGAGGATTTATAGTATATATAAGAGGAAAAAATCATCATTTTAGACTGGAGAAGGAAGAAATATGCTGTTTTATAGGGCTAGAAATGATATCTTCTCATTATTTTTGAGAATGTCCTGAGATTTTTATGATAGTTTATTGAAGATGAGGATGATCAATTTGTTTTCATTCTCCTCATCGCTTCCAGTATCGTAGTGAGAGAATTGCGTTTAGATCTTTAATTCTCTAACCAATTCAAGAGGAATCAAGTCGTAAATACAAGAATCAGCCCTTAAACTCGAATTAAATCTTAAGATTTTGTATAAAAAAAGCCATTTAAACTCGAGATAAATTCAAGAATCCTCGGAAGAGAGCGAGATTTTCCGGATGAAACCAAAGAAAGAAAAAAAAGAGAAGATAAAAGAAAGTCTTATACACCAGTTACCATAACTCACAATCAATTAAATAAAAGAAAACACGGCACAATTTCACTTTATCACCATCTCCATCACAATCAAAACATGTTCAATCTTCCAGAAACAAAATTCAACACGTTCTCAACTTTTAACCATTTCCAATCAAATTCTGGAAAGAAGTGGAACCAGAAGAAAAAAATAAATAAATAAAAAAGTATATATATATATTTTTTTTTCCTTGAAAGAAAGAACATATCTCTGTTTAGAGAGGAAGAAAAAAAAGGGGCCATCGATGAGGGGGTTGGAAAGAATGCCGTCTGCTCCAGATGACGTTGTGTGAGTGGCAGAAGATAGGAAGAAAGAAAAGGCGTCAACTTTTGCTTCCTCCGAATTGAATTAATACGGCTGGTTGAAGACGAGTAGAAAGGAGACGGCAGGCAGTTTCAGCATTAATTACAACATGCCTTCTAACTCATAACTACGAGCCGAGGGGGGTTATAATTAAGCCACGTGTTTTATATGTCAAGTTCTTATTACGTTCCACGTTGGATAATGGGACTTTTACTTTAAACACGCTTCCTCTGAATAAACACAACACTAATCTATTGGTTAAATTTTTTCTTCCTCTTCCTCCTCCTCCTCCTCCTCTTCTTCTTCTCCTCAATCTTCTTCCTTCTCTAAATAACAAACTAGAGAATAAAAAAGGGGGGTTTTTAGTATAGAACAGATGGAAGTTATTGTTACAGAATATGTTTGGTTTAATTGGTTGTACATGGAGAGAAATGATTTTTTATTCATTTTTATTGATCTCTTATGCAGATTTTTATGATGGAAACGTATGTCTGCCGGAATTGAAATTAATAGAATGATCCCGAGCAAGAAAAATCGACCAATGTCGGGCCATGGTTTTAAGGATTAAGCTACTATAGGGCTTTAGGTAATAACTAGAGGATTTGGATAAGTCACTTCCACGAGGTAGAATTGGTTCCTCGTTTTATTTTTTTCTTTAATTTTTAATGTCGAATTCTTGTTGTTTTTATTGTTTTTCCCCTGTATAAATTCGTTTCCTTCTTTTATCTGTCATCTAGAATTTTTTTTCTTCCGTTTCCATCGCTCGTCTATCTTTTTGGGGGATTTTTTTAAAGGAATCTTTGACTGATCGCTAATTCTCTCATCATTTACTGTACAATCTGTCTATTTATTTGTTCCCTTTTCGAGATTTTTATGTTTGTTTCTCTCTTTCTTCCTCCCTTTTTTAATACATTCGCTATTTTCTCTTACAATTTATCTTCCAGCATCTTTATGATTTCTTATTTAAAATTTTCGCTACTTTATCGCAAATTTTCCTTGTTTATTTTATTCTCTCGTCGATAAATTTTTGTTTCTTTTACAAGCTTCTTATTCGATAATATCGAGATTTTTAAGAATTTATGCTTTTACTGTAAAGGATGCGGAAGATGAGAAGATGCCCGAGAGCATTGTTAAGAATGGGGGAGAGCATCTGTTTAGAAGGAATAATGGAGTTATTTAACTGAAAATATACCATCAAAACACGATTATAGTGGTGTATTTTCAGTTAAATATTCATTAATATCGAGATTTTTAAGAATTTATAGGATCTAATAAAGAATTCGGAAGATGAAAAGATGACCAAGAGTGCGCGTTTAAGAGAGAAAATAGGAGTTATTTAACCGAAATTATACTACCAAAACATTATATTTGCAGTATATTTTCAGTTAAATACTCATTAATATCGAGATTTTTAAGAATTTATCCATTTAATAAAGGATGCGGAAGATGAGGAGACGATGCCCAAGAGCATTGTTAGGAACGAAGACGAGTGAGTGTTTAGAAGAGAGAATAGGAATATCTAACCGAAAATGGCCCACCAAAACGTTGATTTTAATCACTCTATTTTGATCCTAAGATTAATATACGCCTTCCTCTTCCATCTTTCTGCCTCTTCAAACAAATTTCAATTTTAAGTAGGCAAAAATTCGAATCACTAAACAAGAACTGTCAAATATATATTTTCCTTATTTTTCTTTCCGAAACTTTAGAAAGTGATAGCGTGCTTATATTATATTTCCTCGCAGTAACCATATACGGAGTACATATCCAAGTTTCTTTACTAGTAGATCAGGTTTTCAAGGTTATAAAAGAAAAAAAAGGAAAAGAGAGAGAGAGGGAGAACTTGATCGTCGCTTGACAGCTCTGCCAGACTGTTCCAGTGACAAAAAGTCGAGGCAGAAAAATGACAGACTGTCAAACATGAGTTACGCCAGATGGTTGGACCAAAAGGGAATATGTCCTTATTGATTTGCTAGTCGACCTACCAGAAAAGATATTGTTTGGCGATATTTCATATTTTTTTACTTTTTTTTCTCTCCTTTGCTTCGTATTTTCCATTTGATTGTTTGTGTATTGATTAATATCAACTTTTTACTGGTATGCTTTCAGTTAAATGCTTCCTCTCTTTCTCTCTCTCAAACAGATGCTTTTCTCTTATTCTTACCAACGCTCTTCGGCATCTTTTCCTCGTTCCTTCTTATCATTTTATTATATTTAAAATATAAACCTCCAAAGAATAATAAAATGTTCATTAAATGCTCTCCATTTATCTTAAATGGCGTTTTTTCCTCATTCTTAACAATACTTTTAAGCATCTTTTCCTCGTCGTCCGCATCTTTTTTCTTATGTTTAAGATAAAAACTTTCAAAAAATATTAAAATCTTGCTTAAATGCTCTCTCTCTTCCTTTTATACACAATATTTTTCCTCATTCTTAACAATACTCTTGGGAATCCCTTCCTCATCATCAGCAGTTTTTTCCTTTTATATTAAAGATATAAACTTTTAAGAATCTTAAAATCTTGTTTAAAAAGTTTAAAATGGACTTTCCTTTATTTATAAAATGCAGAAATAAGTGTGTTTTAGTAACAAACTTTCTTCAATTGAATAGTCTACTAACAGCTTTTCTAGGTCGATGACCTCTACCTTCCTCTCTCTCTTCTTCTCTCTTTTTCTCCAGATTTTAAACAAAGAAATCTTGTGTAAGATGTTTATTTCCTCTTGTATTTTTTACCTTTATCACTTAAATCAGTTCATAATTACGTGGTTTAAATTAATTAATCCGAGTTTAGAATCTTTCACAATTGTAGAACTTATCTAGAAATCTAATGACAATTCCATGACTTTTGTAGCTAGTTAGAAAGTTTAAAGCAGATTTCACAGCATGATTTTTGAGGAAGTTTAACAGAAAAAAGGGATTTAAAAATTTATTTTTTATAACTTTAATTATTTTGAAGTACTCTTTTATAAATCAAAGTTGTTGCAAATAATAGCTTTACGTGACTTTTACGCTATAAAAATATGTAAATTTATATATAAATGATATAAATTTAACAAGATTTCACTTCTAAAAGTGAAATTTTATATTAAAAATAACTTTTAAAAGCTTGAAAATTAAATAATTTAATGGTTTTAAAGCGCTTCCGGAGCTACAAAGATCTACAATGAATTTTAATGTAAACCAGTGTTTTTAGGAGAAATAATTATAAAAATCTTTGAAATTAATTAAGAAATTAGCGAAATCTTTGATGTGGAATCTTATTTCTAACTAATTATTCTATATTTAACTCATTTACGGTTAAAATGCCTTTTATCTTTGAATTTTATGCGGATGAAGATGGAGATGGAGAGATGGAGATTTTTTTCTTAAAGTATTCTTTACACATTTGAAACTTTATTTAAAAAATTAAAAATTTGAGACATTTCCTAAGCAAAAAAATCATTTTGTTAACTTGATTTTATGAAGAAAATACAAAAAAAAAATAAGGGTGAAGTAGTAGTAACAACTACAATTTCATTTAAGGTGAGGTCAATCGGTTTACCAAAAAATTTAATTTAATTTATTCCATCGAGTTTAACTGAAAAATATATTTACTCCTGATGCTCACTCTGTACAATTGATTAAATTTGACATCAATTTTGTACAGCATCTTATATATAAAAAAGAATTTCTATTTTCTAAGATTAAAATTGAAAAGATATAGAAACCATATCAGCACTTACAACATTCAATATTGGAATTTTACATGATTCATAACGATAAAGATTTTTCTCTCTAGAAATTCCCATTTTTATTTTTATTTTTCTTAATTCCTTTAACGATTTTTTCCAATAAAAAAATTGAATTTTTTAACATTTTTTTCTATTGATTACGTCGTGTCTTTTTATGGAATTTATATATAAGTTAGCTACATAAATTTTCTCATTTTTAACAATGCTCTTGAGCATCTTTTCCTCATTTTCTGCATCTTTCTAAGGATATTACTTAAACGTTTCCTTTCTTTTTCTTACGTCATCTCTTCCTCATCTTCCGCATCTTTTTTCTTATATTAAAAACATAAACGTTTTTAGGAATATCAAAATTTCGGTTGAAAAATGCTTCTTCTCTCTCCCTCTTAAGATGATGCTTTCACTCGATCTTAACGATACTCTCGAGCATCTTTTTCTCATCTTCCAATGTAAATTTTCTAAATATATTGAAATCTTGGTTAAATGTTCTTCCTCTCGCTCTTTTTTCTTCATTTTAAACAATTCTCTTGAGCATCTTTTCCTCATTTTCTTCAACTTTTGTTTTGTGTTAAAGATATAAACTTTCTAAGAATATTCGTTAAACGTTTCCTACCTTTTCTTAAACAGATGCTTTTATCTGTTTAATGAGGAAGATGAGGAAGAATTTAGATCATTTACAGTGAGATAAAGCATTTGTTTACGAGAAAGATAGGAATTTTTTTAATAAATATGCTTAGAAAGTTTATCTTCTTTAACCATTCTAAATGATACTCTTGAGCATCTCTCTCATCATCCGCATCTTTATTCTTATATTAAACTTGTAAACTTTTTAAATATTAAAATCTTGGTTTAATGCTTCCTCACTTTATCATAAAGTAGTGCTCTTCCTTCATTCTTAACATTACTCTTGAACATCTCTTCAGCATTCATCTCATCTTCCGCATCTTTTCTATATTTAAAATATATTTGATGTATTAAAACTTAAATGATTTTCTAGGAATTTCTATTATGCTTTTTACATTTTATATTCCTTGAAGATCTTTAATTAATTTTAAAAGCTTAAGTTTAATGAAAATCCTTTAAATTAATTCAAGTTTACAATGGATACATATGGATTTTGAGACGATTAAGAGGACAAAAATCAAATTGGGAAAGAAAAATAATGCTAAACTCTGCTTCATAAATCAATATATTCATTTATATATTGTGTTTAATTGATTCAAACATTTTAAGGTAAAGGATTTAGTTGTTAATGAAGTCTTTGGAGATGATTTAGTTTCCAAATTCCTGTATTTAGGAAGATGCACAAGTATAATAAGTTGTCTTATTAAGGAAATATCACGATTATCTCAGGATTATACAGCAACAGCTGGATTCAAGACATAAATATGCCTTTTGATTGTTGATTTGTGACTCTTTAGAATTATATAATCCTTAAATTAACCTGATATTTCTCTAACAAAGCAATTTAGGATCCAAAATATGCAATTGAAGTATGCTTTAGAGCTTTCTAAGTGGGTTTTCTTCAGGAAATTTGAAGCTGCTTCTCTCTTAGTCCTTTAAAAATTTTACGAATTTCGTATAAATTTTAGTCCTTAAAATGATTTAAAATTTCATCATTTTACAGTAATTATACAATATTTTTTATATAAATAAACCTTTCAAGCTATTGAAACCTTTCATAGCAAAACTCTTACATACTGTAGAAACAGAATGAAATTTTAATTTTAGCTGTGAATTTTCCTTGTTTTAAACGAATTAATCTTTAAAATAAATTCTCAAATTATAATTTTTTTATTAATTTTAAGTCAAAAATAAGCACAGAATGCTCTAAAATCTAAGGAATTCATCTTTATCTTTTATCTCGATTTTAAGATGTTTACATAGTCAAAGTTTGGATAATTTTATTGTTTTAATAATATTTAGGACATTTCTTTGGAATTTTATAAGTATTTTGATATGTTTTGGGAATAAAATTTTTAAAAATTTCAGATATTTTTAATAAATTCTGATAAATTTTTCAGTAGATCGATCATCATCAACATCATTCTATAACCTTTTAGAACTAAAGATGTAATGGAAATTTCTTAATTATTATAGAAAATTAAACGATCTTATTAGAAANCATCTCGCCATTTAATGAAGAAGGACGAAACTATTCAGTCACGCTAATATACTAATCCTTCCCTTCGAGCATCTTCAGCATTCCATTGATACCTCATCTTCTTTATCATTCATCTATCGTTAATTTGGACATCTTCATCGATACCTAAACACAAATTTACTATATTTAGGCAGCTCCTATCTGTTGAATTGATGCCACGAATTACACGACCAAGATAATCATCATAAATGGAGGATGCATACGAATGGAAAGGGAATTTCTCTCAATGTAACAAATAGAAAGTTTGAAAAGTACTATTAGATGCTGCACTAACCTTAAATTATCTACTCCTAAATCTCGGTTCTCAGGATAAGGAGAGACGATAATCCTAGAATTTCAGTAGAGATAGTATTTTCTCTATTTGTTGATGAACTGTGGCAATTTATAAGTCAATATAAATGTTGGATAGATTGATTAGATTGAGTGTAAAATGCTGGAATTTCTGCTTCTCCTCTGACTATTCACTTAGAATATACCAGAATCAGATTACTCCTCACTTGGTTAAGGTATCCTTATGATAGTTTTACAGCAAATTAAGACAATATTGCTGCTTTTTTGTTACGTCGATATTATATGATGCAAGATTTTTCTTCCGGATAAAATATGTGGTTCAAAACTTTATAAGTTCTTTATATTTTATATCAGAAATTCTGTTAAATTTTGCATCTACAATGTTTGCATTCTTTGCATCGTCCACAGCTTCTTACAATCTTCAACAGAATCATAGCATCGTCCAAAACACCATAAGATGCTATCAGCATCTTCCACAGCATCTTAGCATCATCTGCAGCATCTTAGCATCATTTTTCAAATCATTTAAATTTATTTTAAATCAGCATCATCACCAACTTTTGGTAAGTAGAAACAGATTTTATTGTTTAAAATGTTATATTTCCTTATATTTATTAACTTTTTTCGAAAGGAAACATAAATTTTACATAGTAAATAATGTTAAAATAACATAGAAGAATTTAAATTTTTAACTTAATTAATTTATTTGAATAATTTTAATTAATAAAATTAAGATCTTTTGTTTGTTTAACTATATTTATCTGTAAAATTTCAAGTTTCTTTATTTAAGAAATTAATCATTTTTATATTTATTTTAAATTAAAATAGGCTAAATATTTAATCAGTTTTTTTAATTAATTATTATCCATTTTATTATTAAACTAAAGAAAGAAAAACATCTTTAATTTCATATTTTTAAGAAAGAGAAAGCAAATTTTACAGCTGAAATTTACAAGAATTCAATGATATTGAATGTATTAAATTAATAAATTTAAACTGTATTTAGAACGTTAATTAATCGAAATTAATTAATAAAACTTAAATTATTTATTAATTAAATTATTATTATTATTATTAACTTAAACCAACAAAGATGCTAACTTACTGCTTCTGAAATGAGAATTCCTAAAACATTTTAACCATTAATTTTTAAATTTTATATCCAATAAACGTAAAAAAATATACATAGTAACGGTTAAAAATTTTAATTTAGTACTAAAAACACTAAAAACTAAGTCAGAAAAACCATAATTCTTTTGACTTTTCTCCTATAGCAAACACGCTGTTTATCTAAAGAGATGGAGGGAGCATCAGGATGAAATTAATTTAAGCAAACATCCCTGACAATGTAAATTTTCTAAATATATTGAAATCTTGGTTAAATGTTCTTCCTCTCGCTCTTTTTTCTTCATTTTTAACAATGCTCTTGAGCATCTTTTCCTCATTTTCTGCATCTTTCTAAGGATATTACTTAAACGTTTCCTTTCTTTTTCTTACGTCATCTCTTCCTCATCTTCCGCATCTTTTTTCTTATATTAAAAACATAAACGTTTTTAGGAATATCAAAATTTCGGTTGAAAAATGCTTCTTCTCTCTCCCTCTTAAGATGATGCTTTCACTCGATCTTAACGNATAATTCTTTTGACTTTTCTCCTATAGCAAACACGCTGTTTATCTAAAGAGATGGAGGGAGCATCAGGATGAAATTAATTTAAGCAAACATCCCTGATTAAAATCTATAAAAAAATCATAAAATTTATTCTCTATATACTTATATATATAGATATATTATTAAAGTAAGGAGACATTAGCCTCTAATCAACTTTAATTTAGTGTATTTGTAAGCGTAGAATGAAACTAAGAGCGACTTCATTAAACCCCCTCATCCAATACGTTCATCACAGTAAATTTTATCAAATATTTAAACTCGATAATTATCTTTAAAAAAAAATCTGTAAATTTTAAGATAAGGAGAAGAAGTTGTCATTAAATAAATGAGGTTTCTTCTCTCTTTTTTTTTTTGGCCCTCCTCTAGTCTTAATCTGCTAAGTTATAACCAAATAAGGCATTGAATATGAGGCGAGTCTTGCAGATAATCAGGTTGAGTTAATGTGATTACAAATGCTGCCTTTACGTCATGGGAACTAAGATTGGCTATTAGTGCTTGCCGAATTTAGTTAGCACTCCACTTTTCACGGCCTTGTTTACAGCCAGCAATCACTATTTGCGCCTATCTCCTACCGCCACTCTCTCAATGGATCGATTCAATTGGAGGATGTAAATATTGCTCCTAAGTAAAAATCCTACTCTCCTATCGGGATTTAAAGAATTGTAGATTGTAGATTTTTCTATAATTTTACGTCTTTCGTGCAGTTTTAATCCTTTTAAGTGTGATTAAAACTAAATTAAGCTAATTAAAGTGTGCGCCATGGCTTAATTCCTTTAGTAATTTTTGATCTTTTAAAGTTTGCGGTGGGTGCAAAAAGAAAAAAGTTCGAAGAGGGGATCTTTCTCGATTTTTGCGATTATAGAGATTAATGTTGAGGTTTTAACGATTAATTTTCATTTGATCTTCTTAAAATTAAGTCTCCTCTTTGGGCATTTTTAAGTGATTCTCTTGGTCTAGTTTGGAGAGTTGATCCGCATCTTCCTTAAAAAGATGCGGATCAACTTTCCAGTTTCGGATTTTTGAATTAATTTCTCGGAATTTTTGCCTTTATCTTCAGATTTTTATTAAATATATTTAACGATTTACAATTCTCGCCATCATCCTCATCGAATAATAAAGATGCCGGGATGCAATTTTCCAGCATCTTTATTCGATAAAGATGGACGGAGATTGTAGGTTAAAAGATGTATTTATTAACCACGACGGTGCTCATTCATCGTCAAAGTTACGACAAATGATAGAGAATATTCATCATCATCGTCATCATCTCGCCATTTAATGAAGAAGGACGAAACTATTCGGTCACGCTAATATACTAATCCTTCCCTTCGAGCATCTTCAGCATTCCATTGATACCTCATCTTCTTTATCATTCATCTATCGTTAATTTGGACATCTTCATCGATACCTAAACACAAATTTACTATATTTAGGCAGCTCCTATCTGTTGAATTGATGCCACGAATTACACGACCAAGATAATCATCATAAATGGAGGATGCATACGAATGGAGGATGTACGAGTGGAAGATGCATATTAATGGAGGATGCTTCTAAATGGAGGATGCTTATAAATGGAGGATGAATAAAAATGGAGGATGCTTATAAATGGAGGATGAATAAAAATGGAGGATGCTTATAAATGGAGGATGAATAAAAATGGAGGATGCTTACGAATAGAGGTCCTATTTTAGTGTTATTTTCAACTGTTCCCCCCGTGACGACACACGTAAAGATGTAGATTCAACGTCTCCTTTATGCGATAAGGGAGAGAAGCGCAACCGTGTCGACACCAACACAAAACCTCCACTCCAATTGGAGTGTAACGAAGCCGAATACTTAATTCACTTCTCACCATCCGAGAATCTAATAGTAGGACGAACTCCTACTAAGAATTCGATTTGTTGACTAGGACAAGGAATATCTCCTATCGAATCCGGCAAAACTATCCATCCCGCACTCCTGTCACGCTCACACTCGTTGTACGCTGCAGTTGATGACGTACGGCATCACGTTGTTATGGTTACGCCTCACTGTCACAGCCTGGACCATTGAGTGAAGCGGTCATATCCAGAAAAGGATGCTCCGGATCTGTGAGGATTTGTTTACTTCCCCCACATTTAAAAAAAAATAAAATAAAAAAAAGGAAGAGGAAAAACTTATTTTGATTTAAGATGAAAGGTGAGTTCTTATAGATTTTTATTCGCCCCTCCCTATTTTTTTTCGTAGATAAGATATTGTTTTTTTATGCCGGGGAGGTAAAAATTCTATTTTTGGTGGATGGAAAAACATAACGGCGTGCCGAAAGAGGGATGGAGCAAAGGAACCTTTCTGCCAGATAGAGCGTTTCCTCTACTTGAAAGGGTGGAGGGATGTCGTCCGTGAGTAGAACGCCATCTCGCGGAAAGAAAGGAGACTATAGAGAGAAAGGGACACGCGACACAAGTCACTTTTTTCTTTCTCTCTCTCTTTCTCCCTTTTCTTTCCTCCTCCCCCTTCCTTCAACCTTTCAAATCCTACAATAATGGAGTTTCCATTTTTGAAGTCTCCTGTTCCTACCAAATGGAAAATCGGGAAGTATGTGTCTGTAATACTTTTCCCAAAAGTTCTTTCTTTCTTCAACTTTCTCCTTACACTTTCTCCTATCTATCACTTGATGTTAGCGTTGAAATTTTATGATGTTTTATGACTTTAACGCCGATTTTAAAACGAAATAACTTTTTAAAAAAACACCCGAAAACACGTAGATTAGTCAGAAAAATCCAATTTTTATATATATTATAAATGATTATAAGACTGCGAGAATTATTTATGAAAGGGAGAAGAGTAGAGGAAGAAGGATGATTCTCCTTAAACTTCATTCTTGATTTTCGTTTGTATTATTTCTAATTGTGTATTTTTGTGTAGGATTTTATAATTTACGTTTGTTTTTAGAATAAAATTTAATTACAGTGTATATATTTAGTGAAAAAATTGGCTTTAAAGAAGCGAAGATAAATGTGAAGAACAATAAGGGCGGTTTTCTGTAAAGGAATTTAATTTTAATGGTAGTAAATAAGGGTTATTTATTTCCCCAAAAAATGTTTTTTTTTTTTGCTTCTTACACGTTCAATTCTTTATCAGTTGATGCTGGTACAAGAATACTAATACATAAACTTCTATATATATATAACAGTTAGCTAAAGGAAAAGTCGAAGATAACTAGAAAAATCAGGAATTTAGTCTAGCTAAAGATGCTTTATAGTAGTTTTGGTGTTGTCGATATAGCAGATGTGTTGTTATGCAGTTTTTTCCCAAAATTTGTTGATTTCTTCAGCTTAATCATCCTGTGTGCTGTACTGTACATCAAATTAAAGATAGAAGACGACGATTTAAAAATTAGCAGATGAGGATGATAATTTCGATTAAACTATAATAAGAATGATAAAAAAAGCATTTTTTATGTGTTTATTTTTCTTGTTTATCTGTTTTCATCCGGATGCTGATATCTTCTCTGACTTGATGCGGATGATGCATCCTCTCCAAGTTTAATTTATATGAAAAATAGACGTAGAAAAGTCGTAGAAGATAATAAATAAGGGTTGTTATATATGCAAACTTTTATGTTATTCCCTTAAACTCTTAGAGGGAAGCTATAATTTTATTGTTTCCATCTGGATATTTACCATATGTTTAGATTTATGTGAAGTGATGCTGTATCAGATGTAAATAGGAGAAGGAATAAATCATCAATGTTTAATGCTTAACAATGGAAAAAATATATGAAGTGTATGCATTTTTAGGGTGCCAATTCTCTCATGCAGATGTTAGTAGTTAGTTTATGTATAGTTAGTAATTATTATTATTATTATAGGAATAATTAATATAATTAAGTATTGCCGACAGGATAACAATGTGGCATCCATTAGACGTTGACGTTATGCTTTTAGGCATTTTGATCGTTAATAAATACGAAAGGATTGAAGGAAATTAAGTTAACTCTAAATAACAATTGCGTTTATTAAATTCTGAGAGAATATATTTACTGGAGATAGAGTTAATTATTTTTATTTAATCAATACTTTACGAATGGATAACACGTGTGTTGTTGTTGTTGTTGCTACTGCTGTTATGATGTTAATTTAACTTAAATTATGGTAGAAATTTTACTTACAAAATTAGTTTTTTGTAAAGGATAAAATGAATAATACGCCTAAAATTATAGTAAAAATGGGAGAATAGGTAAAGGATAAATTGAAGATGATGGAGGAGATGCGGCAGAGATCATGTGGAGCATTAGAGGAAAAACTTAATTTTAGTTCAATTTATTTTATAAAAGAAGCATTTTATATCTTATAAATTGAATAAAATATGTTCAAAATGATAATAAATTTAAAGTATATTTTAAAAAACGGAAAATATAAAGAGAAAAATGAGGTGAAAATGCAAAGATTACATAGAGGAAAAGCTTGACTTTTATTGAATTATTTTATAAAATGAGGTTTATATACGACAAACTTGATTAATTGTTTAGGTTAAATGATAATTAGTTTAAAGATATAGTAAGAGTTATATGATATAAATATATATAGAGGGAAATAGATTAAAGTGGAGGATGTGGCAAAGATCAGATGAAACAACGTAAGAAGAGCTTAATTTTGTTGAAATCTGAAGCAACGATGATGCTAAATGGTTCAAGAGAATGTGGAAAAGCAAAGAAATAACAATAAAGGAAAAGGATAAACGCAGTAAATGATAGGGAGAGAAGTTAGATAGGATCGACAGACCAAAAACAAGAAAAACTTAATTAATCTTAACAGATCTTATGACTTTTATACATTTATATATTTAAAGCGTATATTATACATTTTATCCGTGTATTATAAGGCATCGATTAAATTAAAAGAGGGGGAAAAGGTTTGAGGAAACGAAGAAGAATGAATAAATTCATGTAAAGTATTAATTAAGCAGATTGAAGAGGAGAAGAAATGAAAAAAGAGAGGAGGAAAATAGATAAAAACAAAAGATTGGTGAGAATCAGAAAGAGGAAAATGTGTAGAAATGAGTGGGAAACAGAAAGAAAACAAAGTAATATGTGTGTGAAAAGAAGTTAAAATGGAAGAGTATAAGAAAAGAAAAGGAAGATGAAACTAATAAAGATGAGTATAAGAGGAAGAGAGAAAATGAAGAATCTACTATCTTAAACATTTATACTATAACTCTGTGTAATTTTTAATTTTTAATTGACTTTTTACATATAAACAACAGCACATTTGAAGTTTTAAAAGGCTTTCAATTAAATTAACCCACGAAACTCTTAACGCAAAAGCAAATATTTAGACAAATGAACTTGAAAGTTTTCAGACGAAAAAAAAACAACCGGAGGAAATTCTTACAAGTGCTACATAAAAATCGCTAGTTTCGCTTATTTTGATAATAACGCCTCATTTGGCTGGAAATAATAACTTAGTTTGACCCGGGTCGTCAAAAATTTTAACATTATTGTTGAACGGAGGATGATTTATTGCCTTAGTATCTTTACCAACCGAGCGTTAATCTGGTAAAAAGTAAAAATGCAAAAGGGAGAGAAAGGGGGAAGAGGAGGAGGAGGAGGAGGAAGAAGAGGAGAGGAAAAACCTCTGTCGAGTTCTTTAGCTAGGGGGAGATGTGAAAAAGGGCATAACGGTTTAACGAACCCGAACAGTTAGCTAAAGGAAAAGTCGAAGATAACTAGAAAAATCAGGAATTTAGTCTAGCTAAAGATGCTTTATAGTAGTTTTGGTGTTGTCGATATAGCAGATGTGTTGTTATGCAGTTTAAAATCACTTCATAAATATCTAGGATATAGGAATATAGGATATACTGAATATTCAACATCTCCAGATAGCCATTATTCACTAGAAAATATCTCGTGGGGCATATTACATATGTCAGAAGACGGAATAGTGATAAATAAACTTGGAGCGCTTTGGGATGAGAAACTGAATAAGGAAATTTACTGCAAACTTTACATTTGGAGTATTACATACTTTATTATGTCAACCGGAAGTAAAAAAAGAAGAGGAAGAAGGAAGAGGAGGAGGGGGAGGAAGAGACAATTATTTTAATTAAATTAAACTAAATTAAATGTTGATTAATGATAATAACAATATTATAATTATTAAATTTTTCTGCAGCATCTCTTTAATTTTAACCTTTAAGAATTTTAAATAAGACGAAAGTTTCTCCTTTTGTACGATAATTAAATTATATTTTTATGGATAATCTTATAAATGCCGATTTAGAAATGCAGTAGTTGAAAGGAAAAATCAAATTATTAAAAAGAATTTTTTTTTTACTGTATAACTGGAAATTTTATTTTATTTTTCTAAAGTTATATACTGTATATTATATGTTTAGAAACAAAATAAAATAACATTTAAGTGTCGTAGAAAAGAAGAGGTTACTTTTATAGTTTTCACAGATCACAAAGGAAAGTAAAAAATGTCATTTGACAAGTATAAATATGCTGTAAATTTTATAGTGAACTCTGCTGACTCTATATATATATTTTTTACCTACTATTTTGACAATATTTTTCCTTTAAAATTTAATCCTAGATACAGAGAAAAGAATAGGAAAAGAAGGATAATGCAACTTCTCCTTTTGTACACCTGCTATGCGGAAAAGCTACCCTTTCATAATAGTGGACTGTTTACAATTAATTTAATTAATTTTATAATTTAGTAATTAAGTTTTTTTAAAAATAATTTATCTTAAGAGGCATGTTTGAATATAAGTTAGAAGGTAATCAGATAGTTTCAAGTTATGATTGTCCAAACGCAATTCTTGTGAATTAGCTACCAAGAACTGTGTGTGGACATCACTACTTGAGGCCAGACAACTTCTTACCTAATTATAATTAATAATTTTTAATTCTCTTCACTTAATTATATATTTATTTTCTAGTTTTGTAAGTAAGCATCTTTAATATAATTTACTTTATTATATTAAAATTAGGTTAATTACTAATTTAAAAGTAGGAATTTTTAGTATAAGATAAGTATATTTATTAACTGGAACGATTAATAAATCAATGAGTTTAATAAAAGGGAGATTTTTATCCTGGATATTTATATTAAGTCACTAATTTAATATTCATTTTCTGTACTTATTAACTTAAATAAAAGTAAGTAATAACGATAATCATAAAGTAAATTACGGGGCTGTTATTTAATGAATAGTTTGGTAAAGTATAACTGTCCCGTTCAACTAAGATCACTCCGAAAAGGAGTGACCTTTGAGTTAGTCAAAGCAAAATACACTTTCTCCCAAGAGAGTGGTCGTCGTAACATATAATTAGACCAAGAGGAGTCAGAAATGTGATACCGTGACCTCAATACTACCGAAAGGTTAACTCCCAAGTTGCGAAGGAACGACGGATCACCCACAATAAGTTGTCATGGTAACGATACTAACAAATAACTACTGACTTTATCCCAATCGCCGCTCCTTTATTAACTTCTATATGATGTATCTTATGCGGTTATTTATTTAATAGCCACCTTAAACAAAGTAGTTTCTATACGATGTGATACGAAGGATGAATCGAGTTTAAAACTTATTAAAAATTGTTATTATCGCCTACCGCTTTATAATTTACATTTTACTACCTTAATTAATTTCATTTTCCTGTTTATTTATTTAAATTTTACCTTTAAAATTAAGTTATTAATAATTATAACGTAAGATCGGCTTCCCTGCTTAGCGCAGCTTACCAAAGGAGAAACCCGATTTACAGGGGCACTGTTCTTTCTCTTATAAGCATCTTTAACGTGAGGATGTTTTAGAAGATTTGTTGACGCAAAAATTTTAAGAATGTTTTAAAAAATTAGCTAAATATTTAAGTGATGAAGCGTAGAAGTACGAAAGGTTGAAGGAGTATCTATTTAGAAAAAAGAGGGTAATTAATGATCCAAGCACTTATTGATGGACTAGCAGTTTCTCTGGACTCCTGCCAGCAGGTTCTTCTTCTTTTTTATATATTTTTTTCATTCTTAAGATCACTGGGAAAATATTTTGCGTCACATTACTAAGAGTGGAATTTTCTGCGGTGAAGTAACATAGGGTTAATGAATGATGAGACACATTCTGATTGAGTCGATCTCTTCCTCTCTCTATTCTTCTGACAACAAATTTATTATCAGTATAACAATAGAACGATATTTAATGTAGTACAAAATCTTCTTTTTTTATTTTTCTTTTCTTAATTTTTCTCTCTTAATCGTTAATCGTTTATCGACGTTATCCCCACTTAACAATAAAACCGCGCATCGATATTAACAATAATTTATAAAAGTCCACAGTACAATGGGGAAACTAATTAAGAAAAAAACTCAATTACTTTTCATTAAATGTTTTCTTAAATTCGTAAAAAAAAGATAGAGAGAGAATAATGCAGAATTTAAAATATGTTCCCTTTTAAAGAAAGAGCTTTATATATATATTGTTTCTTCTCTCTTAAAAAATGGTGGGATGCGGATGGGAGCTTGCTTCTAAAACGATGCTTTACATCATATTAATGAAGATAAGTAGTAGCTATAAGTTATATTAGGGGGATTTTAAAGAGAAAAGACAATGTTTATTCTCTAGAGATTAAGAATTTATAACAATGACTTCTATTCTACCAATTATATACAGAAGTAACAATTTCTGTTCAGTAGAGTGAAGAAATTATTATGTTCCTTTATTAAATCGACCTTTATTAAATGTACTTTATTGTTATGCACTATTCATTAAAGTTGATGCGAATAATTAAATCATAATCCTATTGAAATTAATGACTTTTAACTGTATGATATTTTGTTGCGAGCAATTTTGTGTGAAAACTTTCTTTTATCCTTAGAATAAATGCTGTAAAGTTTAATTTATTTTTTTACAAAAGATAGAAGACTATGCTAGAATAATTTATTCTATTTAAAATTTACCAAACTTTCTAGAGTAAGAGAGCTTTATTAACGGGAGAATATAGAATTTACTATCTGTAATCATTATTATAGAAATTCCCTTTATATACGTAGAAAACGGTTCATTTTGAGTAGGCACGATTAAAAATGAACTAAGTATCTCGATTACAACAACTTTTAAACTCCTCTAAAACCTTTAAAACATAAAATAAATAGTAATTTCGTTTTACTTAAACCCAATTTCTTCTTCTAATAAGCTTAATTTTATTTGAAAAATAACTTAATTAAGTTTAAATCACAATTAATTTCGGCGAATTTCCAGACACGAAACCAATTTCTTGCGCTATTTATATAATTTTAATCGAGATAACACTCAAACTCACCTTCCATACTTTACCATTTCCTCAAACGTAATTTGTACTTCCTCTTACAACAAATACATTCCTACCTCAATTACTAAAGAGTAATTCCTTTAATTACACCAATTTCCTCAGCTTAAAACAATGAGGGAAATGGAAAAGTGAAGAGTGCATCCTATGTTGCAACTGGTCATCCGCAGCATCAAATTTTTATCTTTTAGAGCCTCGTAGGAGGGGAGGAAAAAAAACGAGATGTAACGCGATTTATACACTAAATTCTCGTGATAATAAATTAATATCGTTAGTATTAATTATCAATTTTTACGGCTATTATATGAGAAAAATGACAAAAGTATAGGAAGTCCATCTACAGAGACTAAATAGTTCCTTGGGGAACTCTTGCAAGCTGGGAGTTTCTAAAGAATGATAGCCAACACTTTCCGGAATTTCCGGCTTGTTTTCTGATCGATATTTCAGTTTTCCGTGGAAACTCGTGCATGTTAACATTGGAATTGTGGCAATAAATCTTTCCGTCTGGTCTCCTTCTCCACTTTGATAGAAGTCTTTCCAACACAAACTCGCTTTCTCTTACCGCTTCGGCGATTCTATTTTGGAAAATGTTTAAAGTGTAAGATGGATGGTAGTAGTTCTAATACTTACAAAAACTCCAGTTTGATTTAATTAAATAAGGTGAGTAAGAATCTGAAGAAAAACAATCTCTCAGGTGACATTACAATAGCATTCATCTACTGAAAACGTTATATCGAGGATAAATTTACTGTAAAATACGCTATTTACGCGTTTATGTACTGTATAACTCTACGCGTGATCTACACGCGAGTATTTTTGCAGGATATTCTAAATATTTTCTGCAAATATTTACACTCGAATGTTGCATTCGAGCTTTTGTTACGCATTACTTTTATCTGCATTTATTCAGGCAAAAATTCTGTTATTTTATTTTTATTTTTACTTTAATTCATTCTTTTCGATGCCCAAAATTTAAAGAGTTTACCTTTATTTTACGCTTAAAACTCCGTTGCTGTTATATAGAGGGAGACCCAAAAGTTTGTTAACCGTTGTAAAGTCTAAAGATTAAATAACTCGTCCAATAATTTTACAGAAAGAAATAACTTGTTCTAAATTCGATTTACTCGATGAATACGGAGCTAAACATCGTTAACTAACTTTTGGTCCACCCTGTGCTTGTAAATAATTTAAAAATAGAAGTTTTCTGTAGTGATATACAGGACTTATCACAAGTTATCCTTCGTGTTATTATCGAGTTTCTGAAACTATTTTTATTTGCTGCAGGGCGATAAGATGTTAAATTTTAGTATAAAGAAGTTTTAATTGTATTTAAAATAATTTAAAAAATTCGTGTTTTCGAATAGATATTAAATTATACGAGAGAACACGAACTAGTTTCTTGATACTTTTTCTATAAAACTGCATTTTAATCCTTTAGTTATTTCGTAGAAAAATGTTTTTATCACCTAACCATTACCAAAAAATACGTCTTTGTCCCTTCAAGTAGTTCTTATCAAAGTTCTATTTTATTCCTTCAGCAATTTAATAAGGGAAAAAAATATTTTATCACTTCAACAGTTTCCTACTATTAAAAAATAAATAAAAAATTACTTATTTTTCCACTCACAAAACGGGAATTTACTTATTTTCTGCATAAAAATTCACTTTCTCTAACTAAAAGTTACGTCTCTCCCCCTGAAAGAAGTGGAGTTAACTTTCGAATTGTGTGCTAATTCCTGCAGCATCCCGGATGAGGGAAGGAACTCTCATTTATCCGGAGAGAATCTTTCCAATCAGACAAAACAAATGAGAAGCAATAATTTCGGATGTTAATCAAGCAAAACAGAGAAAACATGGGAGTGAATTCGGGGCAATTATCGTGACAGTGAAAATTTGTTAAAGTGTCCTTTCAAAAATAAGAGGTAAAGAATGTATTGGCACGTACAGATAATTAAGTTTGGGGGGCTAATTGCTACGGCTAAGACGGTGACGTCACAAAACTTGGGAGGTAACCGGACTCTTGAGGAGGAGTCATTACAAAGATTTCCAATTAGAGTGCCGTTGGATGGTGATCAATCTTCGACTTTGCCTTTCCATAGCACTCGTAATGCGATCGACGCCTGCATACTCCCGCCTCTTATTGTTCAAATCCATCATTATCCGAGTCGACAACTTCTATGATGGTAATGCGACTAGCACGTGAGCCGCACATGACTTTGCTTCTTTAATTACCTGTGGCTCTACCATTGCTATGATTATTAATCTCATTTTTTCCCTTCTCTCCTCTCTCTCTCTCTCTCTCTCTCCCTCTTCCACCTCCATAAATAATGCCCCGTGTTTTCTCGAGTACTTTTTACTCGTTCGATCCTTAATAAATATTCTAAACTTCTAGGCTTCTTTATTTAATAAACAGTACTTTTTTGTTTAAGTTTTTCTGCAGTAAAAAGTTGTTCATTAATTTTATTTTCTCCAATCCGACTCGTTTTATAAATGAAGTGCCTTTAATACTTTTTCTATGCCCTCTTTTCTATATGTTTCCTCCCTTTTTTTATATGAAGATTGCGTCTTACGAACGATTTCTATTTTTCTAGACACCCTTTTACTTCTCTATTATCTTTACTAATTCAATTTTCCTATTATCCTTTCTCCTCTCTCTATTACATTCTTCTGCTTCCTCCTCTCACTTTTTCCTAACGCTTTTCCCATTCTCTTAACATTATTTTTCTCCAACTTTCTTCATTTTCTCCGCATCACTTTCTCTCATGATCTCTCCAACCTCCGACTTCATCTTATCATCATCGCAATTTCCTCACTTCTAAACGTGAGAAGACGTTACAGAATATCATCTTGGCATATTTTATTAGCTTTAAACAATTTTATAATTAAATCCATTCTCGAGATGCTAATTCCAGCCATTAAACATCATCATCATCCCTTCTTCCTACTAGAATTTAAAGCCAAATCTTTCTTATCTTATCTTAAAAAGCATCATTTAATGTTTAAGAAAATTAAGGAAAACAATTCTGTAATTATTATTTTTTAAAAAATAGAAAAAAAATGAAGCTCACGAAACAAAGCATTACTCACAGAATTAAAAAGATGATTTTAATCTTTTTTCCATTCTAACAAATTAAAATAAGTCTCAGCAGAAGGAGAATATTTAAATGCTTCAATACTCTCCTTAATTTCTGAAGCTGAAGGAAAAATAGAAGAGGGGGAGACAACTTTTTATGTTAGTTTTTTTTTTTGTCTTTATTGCTTACCCTTGGAGGTTTAATTACGAAAGAATGCTTTCTTTATCTTCTTTTTTTCCTCCTTTATACGGTCGAGACTACAAAAGATAACTTGAAAATTGTTATGCATTTTTTCGTTAAGAGATGAATAAACACATCAAATATTTTTAAGAATGTTAATATCAGTTGGAAGTTGAATTTACTTTTTATTTTTTACTTTTTTTTGAAGAATTTTTTCTTCTAATTTTATACAAAATTTTCAATCGAATTACTATTAAAATTCTTTTATTGTTGTGACAAAAAGAGGAAAAAAACTGTAACTCTATATTTTGCTATTTTTTCTTCTAATTTTATTATAAATTTTCAATCGAATTACTATTAAAATTCTTTTATTGTTGTGACGAAAAGAGGAAAAAAACTGTAACTCTATATTTTACTGTATAACATTCTTTGAACGGTTGCTACTTCTAAACAGATTTAAATAAAAACTTAGAATATTTTAGATGTTATTAAATATAACCTTTTAAAATATGTTATTTTATCGATTATCCGTACATAGATAAAATATATATAAATTGATCCAAAAATCAATATNTTCTCGCTTTCATAAACATCAAAGTTTAATTAATTATTAATTTTTTTTTAGCTTCTCCCTCTCCATCTTTCTTCTTCTACTCTTTAAGAATAGGAGGAAAAATTCATTCCTTCCATGAATAAAAAATAAATCCTATTTTCTTTCAAAATACAACTCCGACTTTAATCACATTCTAGTTTTTTTCCTTTAAGTTTTCATGTTAAAATTGGGAATTTTTCTCATTCCAATTTTATTTTCTTTAGAATCGTAAATACGTTCTAATCTCGAATGCTTCGCTTCGTTCTCCCTATTGTAATAACTCTTTCATAACTGAAACTATGCTTACTGCTACATGCTACCATTTTAATCTTTTGTTAGCTCTTTGGTATGAATGTCTCTCATTCGAATATGAATATTTCACTGTCTCCCTATTTAACAACTCCTCCCTAACTCAATAAATCCACCTAAGATGATATTGTTTTACTATTTTCTTGCCTTTTTTAGACGAATACTTCACTTTAGAGAATTCGAAATGAATAATTTTCTTATATCTTACCTAAAGCTATGCTCGTTTCATGATGTTATCCAATTCTTTTGTAGATTTATGAATATTATTACGTACGTCGGGGATTCGGATGTGTTTTTGGTTTGTTATGTACGCGAAAACTCTTGCTGCCTGGTATTAGATACACTTCTGGCTTGATTTACTCGTGTTTATATATCAGGTAGTTCGTTTTGCCTTAGATTTAGCTTGAAAGAATTGGTCTTACGTGCCATCAGCGACTTCTATAGGGAATGAAGTGATGTCATGCTCTTCTATAATGAACTAATGTAATTTCAATTCAGTATTTATAAGAAACAACATGCTCCCATTCAGTTCCTTCACTCAACAGCATCCTTTCACTCGAAATCTATAAGGAGCAACATCCTTTCACTCAATATCTGTAAGAAACATGCTTCCATTCAGCATCAATAAGAAACATGCTCCCATTCAGTTCCTTCACTCAATAGCATCCTTTCACTCGACATCTATGAGGAACAACATCATTTCACTCAGCATCTATAAGAAACAACATGTTCCCATTCAGTTCCTTCACTCAGCATCTATAAGGGGCAACATGATTCTATTCAGTTTCTGTAAGGAATAAATATTACTATTCAGCTTTCATAAGGAATAAAATGAGGCCATTTAGAGTCTATAAGGAGAAAATGATACCACATAACCAAGTTTTTAGAACTGATATTATTTTCTTTATTGCACAGCTATCGTATATATCCCGCATTATAGAATCAAAGATGAAGTTTTGTTCTTCCTTCTATCGACTGTTAAAACTGAAACTACCTTCTACATAATAACAATTCTCCTTTCTCTTTCGCCTACCTTTCGTGGAAGCATTAAGAGAATTAAAGCAGAATATTCTTCATACTTAAATCTATGCTCATGATACGCTTGTACATTCTTCCTTGCACTCTGCATCATCAAACTAGAAAAAAGAGAAGCTAGCATTATCTATAACAGCGCTATAATAACTGAAGCTTATGCTTGCTAATATTTGACTCCTTTCAAGTCTGTCTAGCATGAAATTCCCTCATTAGAGAGCCAAATATAGATACTTGTATTGTAATAACTCTTTAACAACCGAAGCCATGATGAATGTTGCATTGTATTGTTATACTTTTCTCGCCTGTAAGTGTGTTTTGCATGGAGGAAGCAAAGAAATAAGCAGTTAAAGAAGTCATTTATGTGATAACGATTATGCTGGTACCTATAGCATGTCCGTAACCTTGTAAGGTAACGTTGTTTGCTTCTCCTTTATTTACTTATAGTGATGGTTTGCAGTTAATCCGAGCAGAATAAGGCTAACGGACCATGCATTTATCCCATTTTTAGGCATCGCTTTTTCTGCTTCATTTGTCTTCGGCCAGTCGACACTGACTTCCAAAAGATCGATCCGTATCCCGTAACCATGGCGACCGTCCCTGTCACATTAACCTTCATCCTATCTCCTCTTTTTCCATCATGAATTCGGACGATCCGGAAGTGATAATTTCGAGTTATACGGGAGAATTTTTTTTCCTTCTAAAAACTAATCGATATAAAAATTCTAATTTAAAAAATGCATATTTTATTTATTAATTAATGTATTAAACATTCGAAAATCCATAGGATCGAGTGAAAATCATGTCGTAACCTTACAGCATCCAAATTCGATAAACAATTCTGATGGGATCTCTTCTATCGTTTTGCTTCCAGCTTCCTGATATTCAATCTCAAATAGATCAAAACCTCTTTATCTAAATCCAATCGAAGTTTTTTCTGTTGTTAGAATTAACTCTTTAACGATTTTCCAAGCGTGAAGATTCCTGTAAAGGAAATTATTCTAGAAACTCTAATTTTTCTTCACCCTCTCCTGACATGTAAATGCTTCCAAACTGCGATTTTAAACTAGTTTTTACGTGATATATTTAATAGAATTTTTCTATCTACACTACTTCCAGATTAGATGATGTTTGTAAGGTTTGACGATCTATCTTTCTTTATAAAGATCTTATCAACTAGACGTGACAATTCGACTGTAAAGGAAGAGACTGAACTTGATGT
The DNA here is from genome assembly GCF_000671375.1 of Centruroides sculpturatus. NCBI lineage: Eukaryota > Metazoa > Arthropoda > Arachnida > Scorpiones > Buthidae > Centruroides > Centruroides sculpturatus. The sequence continues at coordinate 106,704 of NW_019385571.1, forward strand.
CAAAACAACATAGAACAATCTTCTAACTTCTACTGAAGTATTATCCGAAAAGGAATTTTATAGAAGGGGAAAAAATAGAAAAATTCGATTCGACCGAGTCTATTTTTTATATATTTTATATATTTTTTCCTCTACTCTAAACAACATTTATCCTCCGCATCAATTATAGCATCCTCATCGTTAAAGCATCAATTAATAAGAAGAAAACACGGCAGGTGCATTCAGCTGATGAAATTCTCTCTCTCTAGAGGTGACGTGATAATTGATTCCGGTTGCTGATAATCCGTAATTAACTAGATAATAGGTTATATTAATAAGCGAGGAGAATGGATAAAGATTTTAACTGGATAATGCCGCTATACCAATTGGCAGTTTGAATCATTTATGGAATGAATAATGGAAGAAAATGATCACATAAGTTAAGAAACTCCAGGGAAAAAGACGAGATATTAAATCTATTCTCAAAGAAAAAGAGGAAAAGTTTAACAAATTGTTAGAAAAATAGACGAATTAATTCGTTTGCTTCAGGCTATGACGTTATTGAGGAATGTCATCCAATGTCTGCAATGAATGAAGAGTTTCTCTCTTCTTCTATAAAAAATTCTTGAAAAAATATTACATAAAAACGATTTTATAGCTTTAGGTATACGAAAGAACAAAAGTACTAAAAAAATGAACAGTTTTAAATATTTTTTAATGATTATTTTTAAGAGAAAACAGGAAAAAAAACGGACGGTTATCTTCTATATAAATCAGCTTAAGGCAAACGAAATTACATCACTTTAAGTTAATATTTAATCATTTTTCTAAATTCCCATCCACGTTATGATGTAAATATTTTAAATTTACTTACATTTTTTAATTATTTTTTCAATTAATAATTAAAATCATACCATTTATCCTTCGAAATTTAAGAATTGAAAACAAAAAGAGAATGGTTTGTTATAGGAAACTATAAATTTTGACATTGTTCTCCTCACTCTTCTCATTGAGTTATCTGGAGGAAGAGATGAAGATGCTAAATATTTATGAATCGCAATCACAAAGTTTTATCCTATTGGGATATACTATCGTTAGAAATAAATATCACAAGGGATTTTTACTTACTTTCTTCTCCAGAGTGATTTGTGCAACCTTTATGATGAGCTTCTCCAAGATGCGGAAGATAAGTAAAGAATCGAATTAAACTAGTTTAATTTTTATTATATATATATTTTTTTTTACTGTATAAGGATACAAATCACATAAAAATGATCGAAATTTGAGCCAGTTTAACGTGTAAATATTTTATCAAAAAATAATATTAAAAAAATCATATTTTAGCACGGAATTCTTAAGGCAATAATTCAAATTCTCAATTATCTGTTTCTCAGTCTCTCGCCTTTCTTCTTCTTCTTCTTGAATTTTTACAAAAAAAATAAAGAAAAAAATAAAGAAAAAAATCTATCTTAAATTACGTTAAGAAACGAAATATGAAATTTTTTTTCCTTCTTTTCTAAATTGAATTTTTCTGAAGTGGCATTTTTTTAATATTATTTTTGTCGCCTTCACAAAATGAATTTTATTAATTTGATATTTATTACAATCGCTGGCGAGAAAGAGTTGTATAAAAACTCATTAAAAAAAACTAATCTACGTTAATAAAACTCATTAAGAAATGGCTTACGTGTTGGAATTTACCGTCCGTCTTCGAAAAAAAATATCGGTTTTTTCGAGGAGAATTACCTGAATTTTTATGTAAACAATGATGAATCAAAGAGAGATTTTAAAATGGCTCCGCATCTTTCTGCATCCCTTCCTAATTTATATAAGTCGAGTTATTTTTGTCATCAGTGCTTATATAATATGTGCATAAGGAAAGAAGTCTACTGTTTGCTCTCCTATGCTCCATACTGTAAAGCACAACCTTCTTAACGACTGATATGTTGGTTGGATGGAGGAATTCTACAGATGTCGAGAAAAAGTAGGCGGTGAACTGGAAGACAGCCAAGAATATCTATACTACATCGTTACCAGTTTAAAAAAGAATTTTTCTCCCCTTTTCGTACAGCTTAGTGGTCCTGTTCTTACTTAGAAAAGGACCATACCTCCTCTCTCCTTCTCTCCTCCTTCAATTTTCTATATCATAGAGGGTCGTTATTTTGACTTCTTTCACGATCTTATTGAATATATATATGACTTTCTATTCGTAAATCTGAGTTAAAGATACTTCAATTTACTTATTTAATTAATTATTTATTTATTTTCAAAAAATATATACATAAGAAATTTATATAAAAGATGTTTATCCGGATTTATCTTCTTAAAGCATCTTCTCCCACTTATCAGTTGGAGAATGTCGAGTAATTCGATTTTTGTTATAAAAGTTTTATAATTGTTTCGTTTAATCTTAGGATTTTTTGAATTTTTTACTCGTAAATTAATCTTCTTTAAGGGATTTTTGTTTTATTGAAACTTTAAATAATTATCTAGAATTTAAAACTTAATTTTTGTGATTATCGTTATTCATTTATTCGATTTTTTAGAATGTAAATATTGAATTTTATTCAGTCTCTTTACCGAAAAATTTGATATTTTATTAATTTTTTTTTCTATTAAAATATCCGATATCTTTCTGTTTTCTAATTTAAAAACGCTAATATTTAACTAAAATCTTATTAAAACATTCGAATAATCTTCGTAAATCATTAAAATATTCGAATTTAAATGCTTTTCATTAAAATGTTTAATATTTTTCTCTAAAAAAAACGTTAAAATATTCATAATTTAACTCTTAATTTTATTCTTTCGCAATTGTAAAGTGTAATTTGAGACTTTAGAAAAGAAATTTCATGTTTTTTTAACGATAAAAATTAAAAAATCAGTTAATAAAAAGATTTTATCAAAATTACTGAAATTTCTCTCTTAAATTCTGCAATTTAAATGTTCTAAAAATCTATATAAAATTTATAGTTTTATCATTACCACTCTAGTTATAAAGTCAAATATACACCCTGTTGACAGCTCTACAAGCTTAAAAATCTTTAAAAATTATTCTTTTAAGATATAAAATAATCAATATTTTAATACTATAGTCATCTTTATCAATAAAATTATATAAAATTTTATAAATTTTAATGTTACAACCAGNTTATTTTTTTAAATTAAATTTTATATTAAAAAATTTAAGCGAAAACTCAATTTTATGTTTAAGAATTTAAGAAGAATTTCAATAAAATTGATTGGATTGATGAGATCAGAAACGCAACACATGGGAAATCTGCCGAGGGGATGCCTCCCAGAAGGACTTTCTACAGGTAAGTCACCTCTATTTATGTGTTAGACACGTGATGAAATCCGGGAAACTCCACGTAACCAACCTGCTGGTCAGATGCGAACCCGCAACCAATTACACGAAGCCTCCAGTTTCGGGAAAACCTCAATTTTATATTAAAGAATTTAAGAGGAACCTCAATTTTACGGCCATCAGTGGCCGTAAAATTGAGGTTCCTCTTAAATTCTTTAATATAAAATTGAGGTTTTCCCGAAACTGGAGGCTTCGTGTAATTGGTTGCGGGTTCGCATCTGACCAGCAGGTTGGTTACGTGGAGTTTCCCGGATTTCATCACGTGTCTAACACATAAATAGAGGTGACTTACCTGTAGAAAGTCCTTCTGGGAGGCATCCCCTCGGCAGATTTCCCATGTGTTGCGTTTCTGATCTCATCAATCCAATCAATTTTATTGAAATTCTTCGTAGAAAGTAATAATTAATTTTAAAACACAATTCTCTATCGAATGAAACTTATTTAATTAAAAAACACAATAAAAAGTATCTAGAAATAAAAAATATTTCGACTAGAATTCACCATTCTAGATGCATAGTGAGAAAATACAAAAGACACATCAAAGACGTGACTACAAATTTAAAAATCCACCCCGTTTTTTATATAAGTTATAGGCGTTATTTATATATAAACACATCTAGAAAAAGAAAAAAGTCTTGAAAATTAATATATATTTTTTTGCTAAAGTAGAATGACAATAACATCAGTCACTAACTTTATATACGAGTATCTGGGAGTCATTAGCAGTTAGTACTTGGACTAACTACAATTTGGCTTAGGTTTAGAAGTCCCAGATGACCTAAACATCTACAAGAGATGTCTTTGTTGTCGGAAACAGTTAGTATAACTTCCAAAACGGACTTGACACCATCCACTTGCTCATATTCAGTCTCTGTAGCACCTCCCAGACCATATTCCTAGCAACTGTGCAGCTGTTACAGAATAACACATTATTCTGTCAAGTGCACAACAACCGATACAGAATTTAAACTTTCAGAAAGTATTCTCTGACTGTTATATAAAACTTTATTTATTTGTTTTCTCTCCCTGTATTTATATATAAAGTTTATGGGAGGATGCAAACTATGATGATGGAAGTTTTCATATGAGGAATGATAATGAGAATGGAAGTTGCTAACTTTACGTTCTTTCAACTGGAAAAAATCGTTATAAATCTTATTAAATGCTAGAATTTTAGATGAGGAAGCGTTTATGATGATGATGATGATGATAATAATTATATTAATATATCAAAAGTCATTGTTAAATTTACTTTCTGGTACCTAGAAAGTTCGTGAATCGTGATAGGGCTTTGTAAATACAAGGATAAGAAAGAGTTTTAGGCAAAATAATGATGATGATGATGATATTAATACATAAAAAAGTTAAGTTTATTCTCCTTTATTATGAAAGAAAAGCTATTACAGATCTTTATGTATGTTAAAATGATGATAAATTGTTTACAATAAGATGATGATGATAATTTTTAATAGCTATTTTAATAAGGTTATTTGAATATCAAAAATTTTGTTATAAAATTATTTTTTTAATTCGAAAGATGGAGGATGAATAGAGAAAGGATTTTTTTTGAAAAATAAAATTAGGATGATGATGATTACATTAGAAATTTTTTGTTATTAACATTTTAAAACACTTACAAAGTGTGTTAAAGTCAAAAATCTGGTTGAAAGTTAATACAAATAACGAAGAATGAGATGAATGAGTCTCTTTATTTTTGAGAATGATGATGATGATGATGAATATTAAATTTTTTAAATATTTAATTAGTTATAATCAACCTCATTAATAATTTTAAAGTCTTGCAGAAAGATACAAAAGATAATGGATGATTTTTTTAGAAAAATAAGGGATGATACAATCATCTTGAAGAGAAAACTTACGATAAATTATATCAAACATATATTATAAACATTAAAAAATAATTTAATTTATAAATTTTATAATTTAAAGAGGAAGAAGCAAAACTAAGAATTGTGGTGATGCGTGATGATAATGATGATACGGCAGAGTCTCTCTCTTTCTTTTTTATTAGTGTACGAGTATTAAAAACTTTTCTAGTTTGTTCTCTGGCACTAAAAAACTCATTAAAAACTTCTATGAAGTTACAACTTTTCGGCTGGAGAAGATAAATATATATATATATTTGCGTGAGAACGATGATGAGAACGATTTATACACTTATTAATATGTCAGAGTGGCTACAAAGTTATTTATTTTAACATAGAAAACAAATATTTCAGCATTAAAATAGTTTTATAAAGGCTCAAAGACGATCGTAAATGATGGATGATAACGACAAGAGACAGAATTTGAATTACAAACCACATTCTTTTGGAAGATTCCTGAGAGAATGAAGTGAAGAAAGATCATTTCAAAAGCTGATGATAATGATGATGATGATCGAGAAGAGATTTAATAATGATTAAAATATTATTTATAAGTTTTATGTAAATATATAAGATGGAAGAAGGATGATAAACATCTTCTTTTGTTATAAAGTCAAATATACACCCTGTTGACAGCTCTACAAGCTTAAAAATCTTTAAAAATTATTCTTTTAAGATATAAAATAATCAATATTTTAATACTATAGTCATCTTTATCAATAAAATTATATAAAATTTTATAAATTTTAATGTTACAACCAGCATTCAAGTAGTAACCTTAATGTTCTTACTTTTAACAACTTTCGTTGAAAACGTATAGAAGAAATGTTTGTAGAAAACAATTATCGATTTTAAAACAAAATTTTAAATCAAATTAAACAGTTTTAATTAAAAAACACAATAAAATGTATTGATAAATAACAATATTTAAATTTTCATTTCACCCTATAGTAGTGTTAAGCATATGAGAACTTAATACTGTAAAAAAATTGCTTTTAACGTTTAAAAATTGTAAAAAAAATAAAAAATATATCAGTTAATAAGAAACTTTTTATCAAAACGATTGACGTTTTTCTTCTAAATTTCACAACTTTAACTTAAAAAACTCTGTACAATTGTTTAAATTGCTTCCTTCCAACTTAAATTGCTATACCTCCACCTTTATCACTCCAGTTATATACACGCTATTGATACTTTTCCAACATCAAAATCGTAAAAAGAAAACTATAAAAATATCTAAATTTAATATTTACAATCAGTTTTAGCATTAAAATATTTAAAACTTCATAAATTTTAATGATAAATTCAGCATTCGAATAGTAATCTTAACGTTCTTACCTTTAATTAATAAGTTCAATTGGAAAAGTACAAAAAAATTAATTGTAGAAAGTAATAATTAATTTTAAAACACAATTCTCTATCGAATGAAACTTATTTAATTAAAAAACACAATAAAAAGTATCTAGAAATAAAAAATATTTCGACTAGAATTCACCATTCTAGATGCATAGTGAGAAAATACAAAAGACACATCAAAGACGTGACTACAAATTTAAAAATCCACCCCGTTTTTTATATAAGTTATAGGCGTTATTTATATATAAACACATCTAGAAAAAGAAAAAAGTCTTGAAAATTAATATATATTTTTTTGCTAAAGTAGAATGACAATAACATCAGTCACTAACTTTATATACGAGTATCTGGGAGTCATTAGCAGTTAGTACTTGGACTAACTACAATTTGGCTTAGGTTTAGAAGTCCCAGATGACCTAAACATCTACAAGAGATGTCTTTNACAAGTTTCTAAATAAATTGAACAAGCATCTCGATTTTAGAATGGCAATTCTTCATAAAGTTCCTAAGAATAAAACTAAAACTATATATAATATTATACTTAAACAAAGATATTAATTATAAATATCAAAGAAAAAAGAGTATTTCGATTTATTTAACTTACTTTTCCATCAATTCTTCAACATTGAACTTCAATGGTTAAACATAAAAATACGATAATTAACAGTAACTTATGTGTAATTTTAACAATTTATTCCTTTATTAATAAATCAGAAACGATTGTAAACACATTTCAAACACGAAGAGAAGGGAAAATAAGAAGGGAAAGTAAGAAGGGGAAGGAAAAAAAATAAAATAAATTCATTTTGTGAAGCTTTACAAGAATGATCAATGATACAACCCTCAAAGAAGACAAAGAGAATTATGAATATTCATTCAGGCAGTTTACAAATATCTTTCCTCTCATTCTCGTTTGTTGGTTTGATATTTTATTTTATTATTTTTTTGCCGCGATTATTATTATTTTAATTGTGCACTTGGGTAATTTCTTACATCCCTATTGAAATCCTCCATTCGTGTTTTCTTTAAATTGCCGATTGTTTCAGAGATTAAGTTGAAAACTATATTTTTGCTAGTGAAAGTAATTGTTTGACGCCGATAATTTATTTGATAAACGAAACAGCATTGGAAAAGATTATCTTGCTGCTTGGATGGTTTTAATATATTTTAAAGGCGATGCTAGACAACGGGATGAAGCTCTAGATTGCTCCAACATCCCTAGTTGATGCGGCCATTGCCAGATAACGGGAGGTGACACACTTTCTTCTAATCCCTTTTAGGCATTGCTGGGGACTTAATTAAAGTATCCCAGCTGCTGAAATCTTGCTAAATTTATAGTATTTTTCGCTCTCTGCTTTGATGTTGCATCGTCCCCCGAATTTTAAAATCTTGAGGGGGGTGTTATTGCCGTGTACCGAAACCCACATCCGTGATTGCAGTCGAGATGAGGATCTTTGCTGGAATTTATAATTTAAATGTGGTTTTGAAGTTTTAAGAGATTAAACTTATTTGATCTTCAATGTTGGGTGAGATTTTAGTGTTTGTATCTGCTTCAAATGTTCTCTTGTAAGCTGTTTGAATCCCAATTTCGGCTTCGGAATGTCACTTGAATGTTTTGTTAACTGAAAACGGTCGCTACTCTTGCTTCTACGTTAAGTTTAACGGGGAACGGGGTAGACCAAAAGTCAGTTAACCGTTGTGAAAGACAATTGCCGCGGTTAACTGGCTTTTGGGCCATTTTGCTGACTGGAAGTGCAAATATGTAAGAAACACGATAAAACGCTGCATACACGTCCAGAAGTGGCATTAATATTCGAATATTATCTTCAAATCATCATTTAGAGATTGTTTAAGGTAAAAATATGCGTGTATGCAGCACTATTTTGCGAGTATGTATACTATAACTAGTGCATGTAAATGTATGTACTGTACTACAAGATATCCACTTGGATACACTTGTGCTGGATTGATATAGTTGGATGTTGTGAAGTGTTATATATATGCAACGATATCTGAAATGACTTTTTAAATTGGCTATACAGTTTGGCTTAGAAAAGCACATATATAGTGAAATAGCCACTGTTTAAAATTTCATATATAGTTGTATGCAATGTCTAGTTTGACATCTCGTACATTTGTTAGTGGTTGTTTGAAATTGTCACTCGGGATAACATCTGTTTAAAGTGATACATACGCGCTATTATTAATTTCGAATCATTATAATGAGCCAAACTGCAATAGTTTTAATGAAATCTTAGCTTAAAATATCAAAATATATGCTAATATTAACCTAAAAATTGGTACCTTTATGGCATTCTACAATTACTTTAAATGTATATCCAAATTAAATTAGTGAATTGGATGCTAACTGTAGATCCTGTATATGTTTAACAGGGCTAATTCTTATGCTTAAAGTGTTCATAAGCTAATGTTCATCGTATAGAATTGCCTAGATGCTAATTTTCAAACAATTGTTAATAAAATTTACAATTTGATCCTAATTTTGTCTTCAAAAAGAGCACTTGAACGTGATGTTAACTTGGAATTCTACTCTTCTCTTCTGTTCTCTTCTCCTCCTCTCTCTACTCTTTCTCCTATTATATTAAAATTAATCATTAATTGTCTTCAAATTAACACTTTTTTATATGTATATATAAGAATTTCTCTTACAAACTCCTCTTGTTAAGATGCTAACAAAGTATGAAACCTAAATTTTAAATCTCCAATAACAAAATATTGACTGATGTTTCTTATTTTACACAAAACTACTAAAATCTAGACGATGTTTTGTGCTTATTTGTATATATTATTTTGACAATAGTGTAGCAGAAAAGAGTGGCGAGATTCGGGATCCGTACGCAACTCTTTCAGGTTTTGAAGGTTTATTCGAGTTGAGAACGGAAAAAATTTCCAGTTTCTATACACGATTATGAACTCACCAGGCATTAATATCTAAATAACAGCATGGAAAAGCCATTTTAATGCTTTCTTCTTTAGGTATATGATCAAACTCAACCATCTGGTAGAATATTAAACTCTATCGGCCGTCTGTCTGGCGCCTATAAGAGTCCAAGACGAATCTTCGTCGCCTCGATGGTCTTTGTCCTTCCCATATGGACATTTTCAAGTTTAAAAACAAGATATTTTAAGGTTTCGTAAATTATTTATAGGATTTTTATATTAAAGTATAATAAATTAAACTTTTTCTCTTGTGTTTTTCCCTCTATTTTTAAGAGAAGGAAGCGATACAGCATACAAATTCCTCTCTTCCGCTTCTATAGGTTACTTCAAACATTTTTCACGTTCAAAAATTGAGTAATTTCCTCAATTATTAAATTAACTGGTGTAATTAACTTACGATTTTAGCATCCCTAACGTCAGAAAATTATATATTTTTACTTATAAAAGTCATAGCTTCGTTATACATGGATGTAGTACGTTTGAATGTTAATTTTTACACAAAAATAACTTTAATTATCGGCATAATTAATACAATTTTATCTTCTTTTTTAATTAAACACATGATCCTGAATTACGACCATAGAAACAAGATGATGTGGATGTAGAAGGAATTATGATGGATACAATGCATTTAAGCATTTAAATAAATATATAAAACGAAAATTTAATGGTAAATTAATTAATTATAATGTATATAATTGTTAACTGTACAATTTTCTTGCATATTTAACAGTTAAATTTGCATATTATCGCGTTGATGTAGCTTGTATCAAGATATAAGCACAGGTGTAAGCGCGAATCCAACTTTACTGATTCGATTTTTCAATAAAAATACCAGATAAATTTAAAGAAAAAAAATCACTTAAAATATAATAAAATATCTAAATTCCTACACTCAATCGATTCCATATCTAAAAACGTATTATTTCCTGTACACCTTCTTAACACAAGCATCCTGCATCATCCAGGTTATCCGGGATGCTGCATCCGGATGATGCGGGATGCATCTCTGAAGTTTAGTATTAGAAAATATACAAAATTTCCACTTAAGTCTGACATTTAAATTCAATTTTAAGCCGGAAATTTCACGAAAAACGAAAACAATAATAATAATGATTTACTAATCATTCAAACTTTACGACTAAAGAAACCCACGCAGCAACAGTCTATCTTCATATAAAACGTGAAAGTCTATCGTAAACGGTGTATATATTTCCCGTTTATTAAACAGTAAAATTTACTCACACCCCGAAGAAAAAAAAAATCGGCATAAAATTGCATAATATAATTTAAATAACACCGTAAGAACGTTAGAAGAGGGGGAGAATAATAATAATAATAAAAATATATAAAAAAAGAGAAAAAAAACTAATAAAAACACACTAAACGGCAGAAACAAAATTGATTTCTTCCTAAAAATAACATTAGCCATAGACTTAGCTATACATTCTTATGTCAACAATTTTCCGTTGTCCGTTGTGACGCTACTACTTCACCTTTTCTTTGGGTCCACATCCGTTTGTTATCACTGTCTTCCGTTCATTTTTTTTATTTTTTTTTTTGTTTTGCCACCTTATTCTTGACCGAGCTGTGGCGTCAGTTCGACTTGAGTCAACACTTCTACGCCCGTGTTGATGGAGTTGCGTCTCTACGTCGTTGACAGTTATGTTCTAGACAAACAGACTTAGTGCGATAAAATTTCTTCTTTCTACCTGCAGGCTATTTTTGCCATCTCCAGACATTTATTAAAGCTTCTGCACATTTTACTCTACATAACTGTTTGGCTGGTGTTTCTATGCAAATGTCGGGGGTAATACTGTAGCCGATGGTCGTGCGTGTATTCTGAAGGTAAGGAGTGACGTACAACAATTTTTCTGCTTGATTTTTCCGTTCTGGAGGAAAAGTTTTTAAGTAAAAACGGGGGGAAAAAATCTATTTTTCCCCTCAGTTTTTATGGTAAAAATTAAAGGTTTTTTAAATACAGCATCTATGAGGCGTTATGTCTGGGCGGTTTTGTTCTTTCTTGGAAGGTAAGGTGTGCCAGTTTTCTATTCGGTTTTGCTGCTCTGAGGGGTTTTAAATGGGAAAAAATCTATTTTTTGCTCCGTTTCTAAGATAACGTTAAGGGTTTTTAAGTACAGTATCTATGCGGCGATATGTATATGCGCTTTGGTATGTTCTTCGAATGTAACGAAAACCAGTTTTCTACTTGGTTTTGCTGTTCTAAGTATGAAAAAAAATCTATTTTTCGCTGTATTTTAAAGGTAAATTTAAAGGTTTTTAAGTACATTATCTATGCGGCGATCTGTCTGTGCTTTGATATGTTCTTCGAAGATAGGGAATGACACACATCTGTACGTTTTTTTACTGTTTTACTAATCGAATCGGTAGTTTTAGCTGTGTTTATTTAGTAAAAAAATCTATTCTAAAACTCGATTTTTATCTAAAATTAAACATTTTTCTGTTACTATTTAGTAAAATACATATCTTCCGCCACGCGGAAAACAATCTAACGTGGCACGTTCCATTTCTTCGATAGGGGGATGCGGGTAAAGTTTTTTAAACTTTAACGTTATCGTTTGGGACGAAATATTAATTTCTATTTTATTTTATAAAATAATCGAATGATTTATAAACGTTATCGAAATTGAAAGTTTGAAAATTTAAAAATTTATATTTAAAAAAAAAAATTGAATTTTTAATTATCGAGATAATGCCATCGTCCCCTCGTTAAATGAACTCTTTCCCGTTTCTATGGTAACTGATGTGTAATATCTCCCGAGGGAAGTCACGCGAACGGCGAGATTCCGCGCGATCTAGTAACCATGACGACTGAGATTCTTGAAAAGTTTTCTTACTGTAGTTTCGTAATTGGGTGTAAAATTTAAAAATTTCTGTTTCACTCATCCGATTTAATCTACTATATTTACTCAAGTTTATTTTACATTTATAAATATGTAGTTATTTTAATATTTATATAATATAATTCCTGATATTTTTTTTGAATTTATTTATTTTTTACGAGTGACGTCATAACGTACGATTCGTAAATTAAGATACTTTTTAAAATAATAATTGAATATTATTCCATTTTATTGCTTAAGTAATATTACTTTTAACGTTTAAAATTTATTTAAATCGATAAAAATTAATTCGAAGATAATTAAAAGAGCGCGAGATTAAACATCGGCGCCGTGACGGCAAGGTAAAAACTCATTAAACATTATTGACTCATTTATTAAATAATGCTTTTTTTAATTATCATTTTTGTTAAAATAGTCGCTATTTTAGATAATTAATTACGATTTTTTAAGAAAAAAAGTCGTTATCTGTTTACCGGAGGCAAATACTTAACGTTAAATACGTACACACCATTAATGGTTTAGACGAGAGAACTATAAAGGGAACAATTCTGCATGTATTCGGTTTTTTTTCCTTTTTCCCCCTTTTCTTTTCTTGCTAGCGTTTAATCTGTTCAACTTTTTAAGATTTTTGTTGAGTTTTGTGAAAGTTGAAGTATCAAGAGGGAGAAAAAGGGAAGAAAAAAGAAAAAATTTCTTGTCAACAAGCAGAGTTTTGAAGGAAAAACGCTGTTGCAAAACGAAGGACAATCGATCAAGTGACCATTTGTCATGTTGGAACTTTAGCTGTTACCAAAAGGATGTCCTTTCAATAGTTGGATGGTGTGGAAGCTCGAAAATAAATAAAATAATAAAAAAAAGAGAGAGGGAGATTTAATTCCCGCAGGTATCACTGAAAATAACTATTAAAAAATCGATCGCAATCTGTAAAAATATGTAACTTTATCTATCGACAGTCTACTCTATGCTTTCCTATCGAAAAATATATATCTATATGATGTATCGATGCTAGAGAATGGATATTGAGGATAAAAGAAAGAGAAGAGAGGGAGAAAAAAAAGATTTATTAAACTGAAATTGTAATTTTCTACGTCATTTCTTTCTAGATTTTATATATTTCGATGATTAAAATCATTGGATAAATTCATTTTTTATTAATGTTATCCTTAAATCTAATCCTTGTTTATCTTAGAGAGGATGAAGATAGATGATAAAGATGAAGATGATACTGATAAGTGAAGATGAAGAAGGAGGATAAATTTTGATGCTGAAGATGAGGATTAGGATGAAAGTGTTGATCAGATTGAAGATTAAGATATTTACTTATTTTAAAAGTAATAAAAGTAATTCATCATCAAACTAGATGATAAAACTTTAATAAATTTTACCGATTATTATTATTATTCAAATATATCTCTTATCCTCATTCATATTCCTTTATATTTGAAAAATAATTGATGATAAATATGTAAAATTTGTTTAAACATTTATTTAAATATTATATAAACATTTGAAGTACGATTTATATTTTTAAAAAATGTTAAATAGACCAAAAAAATATTGCTGAAATCCTAAACGGATGAGAGATCAAATGAAGAAACTTCAGGATTTCTGGATGTTTCAGGACTTCGTTCTAAATCATGCATCTTCTACTGCTTAAGCATTATGTTTATTTATAATAAAATACGTTTAAAGAAGCAGAAAATATTGTTCAAACAACAATTTTCTTACTTGCAGAAGTTCTTTTGGAATATCAAAGACTGTAGCTATATCCAAGGATAGCATGTGATCGCGATCGACTAGTTGGAAACGTCTGAAGACGACGTTTTTATCTTATTTATTCTATTTTATAATAATAAACGTCAAAATAAAATCAATTCTATAGCTAAAGAAATAAAAAATAAATAAATAAAAATGTACAAATTATGTTAAACTTTTGCCTAAATTATTAAAATAAGAATTTGAAATTTGATATCAAATTAACAATTACTTATTGTGACACCTTCGCAATTCCGGAATGCAAGTTTTAATCATATTTTACTTTAAAAATATCATCTATCTAATTCCGTTCTGGAGGTTAACGAAGAACGGACAGACGGACGACAGAGGGAATTTATAAGTTTACAATTTGAAAAGTGCAGCCCAACTATTTACTCGTTATAACGCTAATATTTCCCATACTTTCAATTAGGGGCCATCCATTACGTGTACACTTTAAGGAGACGAGGAGTCACGAAATGTACGTCATTGTATACGATGGGAAGGGGGTCGAGAGTCATCGTCCACGTGGATTTTTTAGTGGTATTAAGTTGCTGGTATATGCTGATATACAAATTCGTTTTTATAAGTCTATTTGAAACTTTTCTTCAATGTCGGAAGTTCACAAACAATTGTACACGTAATTAAAGGGGAGGAGGTTTGCCAAAAAATACATCATTGTACACAACGGAGAAGGAGAAGTTCAGTGGCGCATTATCCTATGGACAAAAAGGGCAATTGCCTGGAGTCCCCGCCAACAGAGGACCACAAAACAATTTTTTATAAGAAAATATTTCCCCAAAAATTCACCGAAGAAAAATGTCTGAAATCAACACAGTACATGGGGACCTCCTAATACAAATTTGCCTGGACGCCCATGAAATTATAACGCGCTACTGAATGGGTTCAAAAGTGATTGAAAAACTACCCTTTATTTTTAGTATTTTAATTAAAAAAAAAGCACGAATTTAACCGAGAAGATGCGCATTTATTTCTATTCTTTTCGAATGGAACTTTTATTTTAAGTGAAAGGCGCCATTTTAGGCGATAAAATGTCCTTAATCCTTTCATCGTCTCCTAAGATTTGGCATCTGCAACCGGGGGAGGAGGGTTAAATTCGATTGGGTCATAGTAATCTCTCGTACGGAGGTGTCAATAAACGCTCTCGTCTTATTTCGATCGATTTGTCTTTAACGCTTTTCTTTGACTCCCTTCTTTTGTATTAACGCCAATACAACTTAAGGTTGGATATAAGTCGATTGTTTGTTTGGAAAGTCGACGGCAAAGGCCGCAAACTGGGCGACGTAATAAGCGACGAAGCGTGAATCTAATGGTACGTCAATGACGGTCGATGTAATAGCTGTAAACTTCAATGTGCTAAGCGGAAAGCGTTTGTGCAAAGACCAAATGGTTTCCTCGCTTCACTTCAATTCGCTGCTTACTACAGTCGATTTTTATCTGCAAAACCCCCTCCCATATAAATAAGTATCCTTTGTCCTCCTTTTTTTATTCTTTATCTTATTTGTTTAACCGCTAAAATATCCCCAAAAGTTTACATTTTATCCAATTAAATTAATAATAAACTACGGCTAAATAAATCGAACGTGAAGGGATGAATTATGTAACTACTCCACCTCTAAACGGCGGCCATTTTTTCCGGGAACATTTCTTTTCGAAATGAAAATGACCTCCTAGTGGAGACCAGATATGAAAAGATTAGGGACTAAAGGGTCATGTGATTTCAATTCAAAAATTTGCTCCAGTAGGGAATAAAATTGATGATCGGCATGACTGTTGTTATCGGGGAAAGTATGATATACAGGGGCAAGACACTAGTAATTCGAGATCGAGAGCATATATTTTAAATTAAATACATGAAAAATGCTTTGTGACGATGTCACAATGATTTTTTATATGTTTTCGTCAATGGCCGTTGTTCGCGGTTTCGATTGAGTGTTATAAAATTACGTATATTAAATATCGGGTGGCCCAAAATTCGGTTAAAATCGTAGCCAGCGGACATGGATCTTGAAATTAGAATCTCTATCCTTTTAATTTATTACATTTCTTCTTTTTCTATGCGCTCGAAATTACGTAAATTGATTTTCTAGACTTTAACATGTTTTTTTTCTTCCTTGTATATAATTGATAGAAACATAATTTTAAAAAAATAAGTATTTAAATATTTGAACAAGACGACAATTTAGTTTTCTACAACGGTTAATTAACTTTTGGACCACCATGTTCTTGCACTTTTTATATTTTAATTAAACACAAATTAAATATTTAGTTTTAAAAAATAAATAAACAACGGCCACTTACGGGGACATAAAAAAATGGCCGTTATTGGGAGGAGTGGTCGTTGTTCGGAGGTTATTTTTATTCAAAATTCCTGTAAGAGTGGCCGTTATTGGAGGTTCGACATTTATTATGTACAGTTTGTACATTTTTTAATATTATTAATAGTTAAAATATAAAAATCTGTTGTGCATATGTGCTACGATGCAGAGTTTATCTAGTGTAATAATATAAATCGGTGTAAAGTTATATATATGTAGCGTTTATATAATCTTATCTACTATATCTATATAGATTTATATGGTAGCAGACTGTAATTTAGTAGCATTATGTATATATATATATATCTATAAAGTATATAAAGCTATAAAGCATAAGGTTATATTTGTTCTATATAAAACTCTATATTTGATGCTTTATACATAAAGATAACATTTATAGAAGCTCAAATTAAAAACACAAACCTCATATTTACTGTATGACTTGTGTATATATGTATATACATAAGGATAAAAGTAATGTTTGCTACGGGGTAGCTTTAGACTGTATATAATATAAAGCTTATATATTAAAAGATATATTTCTTTATTATTTTATATTAAAAGAATAAAATTTAATTTATAGAAAATTTCAGAAAATTTTAAAAATAATTATAGGGAAAAGGGGGAGAAAGGGGAATTTTTCAGGATAAAAAGATTTTTTTCAGGGAAAAAAGAAAGAAGAGAGAATTTTTTAGGGAAAAGGGAAGAAAGGGAATTATTTACAGAAAAAAAAGGGAGGGAATTATTTTGAGGAAAAAAGAAAAGGAAATTATTTAGGGGGAAAAAGAAAAGAATTATTTAAAGAAAAGAAGAAGAAAAGGGAATTATTTAGAAGAGAAATTACCTATTTAAAAGCAATAACGGTTGATTTTTTTTCCGTTTAAATTCTGTTCAATTTAGCGATTTTTCTGTCCTTAAAATTATTCTAGAGATAGTTTAAATTATCTATGAGATAATTATCTACTGATATTTTATGCTATGACGAAGTTGAACGGGTAATGATTTTACATTTTTAAAATAATTTAGATTTATGAGCGATGAAACATTCTAAGTAGATTAGCGTACAGAAGCAATCTTGTTTCATTTTACTTCTTATAGCAAAAGTAAGGTAAGAAGGAAAAAAATTAAAAAGGAGAGAAGGAAAAAAAGTCATTTTCTTCTTAAACAGCACGCAAAGATTAAGAAAATGATGGATTATGTAAGATTATTGGCTATATTTCTGAGATTTTCTCGCTGAACCTATCCATTAATTCTCTTATATGAGACATTAGCTTGTTTTTTTTTCTTTACTTTATTCTTATAGTTTATATAACTTTTAACAGAAGTAATTCTACTCTCTTAAAAGTCTATTTCGAATTATTTAAGAGAATAATATAAATCTGTTTAAACTATACAGGGAAAATATAAAAAAGAGCAATAAAACAAACCTATCTCGAGCTACATCTTTAGTAACCTAAGAGATAAAAATGTTCAAAGTTAAATTACACGAACATAAACAGGAAAATTTCGATAGGATTTATTTACCAATTCAAATATAAAATTAAAGCATCCTTTTAAGATTCATTACGTAATTTTTCACTTTGATTAATCAAGTTTAATTCAAGTAGAAAATGACGTGACGAAAGATCATTTGATAAGCAGCTGATAAAATACCAAAACTATGTTCATCACCATCTTCCTATGCAGATGTTCAACGCACAATTCTTAATCGTTATTCAAAAAAAAAGAAAAAGAAAATAGTTTTATACGTTCTGGAAATCATTATTTTTAAAAAAGAGATGTTCGAATAATCAATAATCATCATTATTCATTTATTAAATTCTTCAGAAATATCATTAGAATAGCCCGAAATTTTTTATTATGATAAGAGAATTAACCAAGTGATATTCTTTTATTGATTTATTTCTATCATTTTATTCTTTTTAATTTATAAAAATTTTAAATATTTATACAATTTTTAAAGCTAAATTTAGTCAAGATAAGTGCAAACGTCTCCCTAATTTCTCAATAATGCTTTTACAGTTTATCAAACTAGTAAGCAAATTATTGAGAAATTATCAATTTGGTCATCAAAAAATACATTTTATTATACTTTTTGATCGTTTAAATTCAATTTTTTTCGTTAAAAATGTATTTTAAAAGCTTAAAATAATATAAACGATGCCCTTAACTTAGAGAATCTCAACCTTCATATAAACAGGAGAGTGGAGGAGAATGGCTTCAAAACAGTAAACTTTCATGGCAAACAGTAATTAAATTAATTAAAAATATCCGATATTTATATTAAAACACGCTTTTTTATCAGTTTAAGTGATTTTTAATTGTTATCGGATATTTAAATCGCTATAATTTCATTAGAAAACTGGAGTTATACTATAAATAATTAAATAAATAAAAGTTATATTTAATTTATATACCTTTATAAAAATCATTTATTCGCGTGTGGTTGCATTAATTATCTTAAAGCTGACTCTAGACTTTTTGATGACGACTTAACGAACCAAAAATAATATGTAAATGCTTATTGACCAATAACAGATGCTTGTAACGACCGATCTCCATTTATGATTAAAATAAAACATGTACTGAATTTAAAAGGCTTCATTGAAGGAAATCAATATAAGTCTTTGTTTTATTTTAGAACATAAATTGATAGTTAATTTCCTTCGCTTTCTCTTATTTTAAATCGAAAGAATGATGAGAATAAAGATATCTTCATATTAAGCCACTTACCATAACGTGAAAAGGAAGATAATGAATAGTGGGGATGTGTGAGAGACAAAAGGAAAGGTTGTTCTTTGAAAATAAAATTTCTGTATCATTCTTTCGCTTGAAAATAAATGATTTTTGTATATTAATTCGTTTATATTTCTGTTACAAATTTAGATTTTAATCTTAAAAAGAAATTGAATTTTTCTTCAAGGGAAGTGCAAATGTTATCTGGTGCAGTGCATTTTTATCATCATAGAATAATAAAGATTTTAATATTAAAATTTCATTTTATAACTTATATTAGCACTTTTTATTGTTTTAAAGAATTTTATCAAGTCAACTAACTAAGAAATAAGACATAATTGAAGTTGTTCACCATTTAACTAAATCAGTAGAGACTGCTTCTTCAATAAATTACTTAATAATAAAAGTGTAGGAGAGATAGCTTTTTGAACCTAAAGTTTATACGATTTTATCCTTAATTATTATTGAATATAAATGCATTAATATTTGTTATAATTTTAACTTTGCAAGAAATTTAATTTCTGTTTGAGGTGCAGATGTTACCTGGTGTTATCATGCAAAATATCATTATAATTGATAGAAAAAAATTTTTAAATTAAATTTTACA
Source organism: Centruroides sculpturatus (assembly GCF_000671375.1). Classification (NCBI taxonomy): domain Eukaryota; kingdom Metazoa; phylum Arthropoda; class Arachnida; order Scorpiones; family Buthidae; genus Centruroides; species Centruroides sculpturatus. The sequence goes on from NW_019385571.1 coordinate 126,554, forward strand.
ACTTATATATTTAATTTTATATTTATTTAAAATATTTTTTGTGTTTAAAAAATTTAACCACTTAACATATAAGCAAGAGATAATTGAAGTTGTTTAATGTTTAATCAATTGATGTTTCTTCAGTTACTGCTTAACAAAAGATTTCTTCATAAACTAAAATTTTGTATAATTTTCATCTTGAAAATCAATTAATTCTTGTATATTAATGTGCTTATATTTTTGTTATAACCTTAAATGTTTTGAGAGAGTATGGATCATCTGATGCAGGTATCACTATTATTTCTAGAATAAAAAAAATTCTAAAATATAATATTTTAAGTTATAAAATTAAATTTTAATTTTAAAATTGAATATATCTGTGTTCAACCAATGATAACCACTTAAAAATTACATAAATAAAAGGCAATTGACCAACTGTTTAACTGAATCAGTGCTCCTTATCCTTTTGTTAAGTAAGCAAAAGTGTAAGAAAGTTTGCTTCATTAACTAAAATTTTACACAATTTTCCTCTTGAAAAATCAATAGTTTTTCTACATTATTACATTTGTATTTTTGTTAATAACTTTAAAATTAAACTTGCAAAAAATGTAATTTTTATGGAGGAGTATTGATGTTATCTGAATGCAGAATATCATCATCATCGTCATCATTGTATCAGATTAAAATACAGTAATAAAAAAAATCTTAGAATTAATTTCATTTTTAAATTCAAATTACTAATTTCCATTTTATTATAATATTTAAAAAGTAAGCCAATTAATTAACAAATAAATAACAGTTAATTATAGTTATCAAGCATTTAACTAATGGCTTAATAAGAGGATGAGATTACTTCTTAAAGACAGACTACTTCTTTAAACAAAGATTTTGTGCAATTTCCTTTTTAAAAATAAAATATTTCTCATGTTTTAATGTATTTATAATCCAATTCTTTAATAGGAATATAGTGTTGTGAAAAACTGAATTTTTGTAAAGAAGCTTATACCTTATCTGATCTAGCATATTATCAATGTAATTGCTACAAAAATAAATCATAGAATTAAAATTTTATTTCCAAATTTAAATGAATCAATGAGTATTTAATTACAACATTTTATGTACATTTAAAGGGATTAAATAGTTAACTAACAAATCAATCAATTGTTAACTGTGTTAAGTAACATCTTGCTAACTAATACTTAACAAAGAAACAAAGAAGAAAGGTTACTTCTGGAATAAAAATTTTTACATAATTCTTTTTCTAGAATATAAATGATTTTCTGCATATTAATGAGTTGATATTCCTATTACAGATTCGGATTGTAACCACAAAAGAAGAATAAGATGAAGTTTTTAAAGGAGTGTAGACATTATCTGATGCAGCATAATATCATTATGATCGTCAGAAAAATAAAAAGAAATTGTAGAAATTACTTTTTCCGATTCAAAAGAAAACAAAATTCTTATATTAAAAGAAAAAATTTTGATAAATTACTCTTTCTTTCATAAATTTTCATAAATTCATCTGATTTTTTTTATGAGTTGATCTAGATTAATACATTAAGTTGCATTTAGTTTATTTATGTTTAAATTAAAGTTGTTTGTATCAAATACAAAAATACTTTGACCTTTATCTTGTCTGTTATCAAATTATTTTTTACCTAGATAAGATACCTTAGATTCTAGCATCTTATAGAATTTTATGACCAAGAACTTAGTTTTATCTTCTTAACCAAACAAAAGTAATAAGTTTAATAACAGGAGATGCAATTCTTTGTCCTTGTAAGAAAAACCGTTTCCTTCTTTTTTTATTATTTAGTCAGCAAATATGCTGAATGTACTTAAGAAAAATCTAAATGTAGAAAGCTGTTGAATATTATAATAGAAAATTCATTACATTAAAGAAAATGCACTTCTTCATCTTCTTCTTCTTCTGCTATTCACAGTTTGAATTTTATCGAATATATTAATATTTTATTACATAAAATATAATATTAAATTCTTTAATAATTTATATTTTAAATATAGAATTTTTCATACATAGTGGATGGCTCAAAAGTCAGTTAACCTTGTCAAGCAATTTATAAATTTAAGATTTAAAGAAACAAAAGAAATAGGAGACTTACTAAGAGCAAATTCATCAATGACTGCAACTGATAATGATGATGAAGATACAAAATTATTTTAAGCAAATTTTGTAAAGTTTACAATTAAATAAGGCAATAAATAAAGATTTAGTCTTTAAAATAGTTAACTGATTTTTGGGACAGCTTACATTTTTATGACAAAAATTATTTGTTAAAGATATAAAATATTAATAATTTTCTAACAATTTATTAAAATTATAATTAAATTTTAATATAATTAAATATAATGAGTATAAACAAGTCATTTGTAAAGTTAAGCAGAGTTGCAGAAAAGGAGAAGATGAGATTATTAATTAATTCTTATTTAAATAATTATTAATTAATAATTAGTTAACAAGATCATTAGTTAACTTAGTAATTATTTATTTTATTTTATTTTAGTATAATTGGCAGAAGAGAAAAGAATGTAGAAGAAGGCTTCCATCCAAAAATAATAATCTAAAAATTTATAATAATAATAATAATTTAAAGTAAAATACAAATTACATAAAATTAAACAAATTAGATGTCATAATATATAATTTAATTGTCTATTTAAATTTAAAAAGTAATTTTTTGTAGTTTTTTTTTTTTAATTTTCAAGCATAAATAGTTCTGTAAGCCATTTTGAAGGCTTTACAGGATTAAAAATAAACTAAAGACTAAAATTTATCAACAGACAAACTTAATTAAATCATTGTTAACTAAGTGAATTTTTTATCTAAATACTTAAATAATAAATGATCAATATCTGATATTATAAATGCTATTATATCCTAAAATTCAATGTTAACACTATTATAAAACTTTAAAATTAGCCTTAATAGAAGTTCTATTTGTAAAGGATGTATAAAGTTTGTATTAGGGTCTATAAAGTCAATATAGAGAAGAGTGAAAGTCTATCTTGGAAGAAAGTAAAGTTTGCTTTGAGTAAAGGTTAGTCCTGTAAAGAAAGAAAACTGAAAATTTTCATAATTAACTTATTTTATTCAATATTATAAAAAATAAGAATAATAAATTTAATAATTCATATAAAATTCAAATTTATCAATTTTTCCATATTGTTTTTACTTTTACTGGTAATAAAATATAGCATATATATCAGATTAATTTAAGTATAAATTAATTTATCATTACATTAATCTGATATCACATATACTCTATACTTTATCGGTTTAGCTACTGCCACCATTATCATCCATTTTCAGTTACCATCAAAAGTTTGAGCATGAATGAACTATTTTTACAAAAATTTCTTGCTCGAAAATGAACAGTTCGACAGGTTAAGTGAACTATTATTGTGTTTCCAGCATAAAGGAAAGATATGTTGCATCATATATATAAAATTTGTGTTCAAACAACTAACTTTTATGATCCATAAGCAGCAGATCATTTTTAATACTGAACCATTCCTGATATTTTCAAAGTTAAGTATTAAAAACTGTAATATATTAAGCGTATATGTGTTATTGTTTTTTCTTTTTAAATTAAATTTAATTAGAAAAAATATATAATTAAGCATTACGTAAACTTTATAAAGGAATAAAATTTAATAGCAATGTAAAATAATACTTTTCTAGATAAGATCTTTCTAGATTTTGTAATGCAAATTTGCTAGAAAAATGGAATTAAGTCCCTTGTAAAAAATAAAATGATAAATATAATAATTTATTATTATAGTTAATGAAATTTTTAAATTAAATTCAGTTTCTCTTGCATATTTTTAATGAAATTAAATATAAAAAAACTTTCAAAGTCTTAGAATTAACTTAAGTTTTTAATTTTTCAGATGATATTCAAATTTCTTTAGTTAATTAATAAAATAAAAAACCTTTTATTACATTTAATTTTTTTAAATTTTCATTGCATATAAACATTTAAATTATTATGCTTTTAAATTTTATTTTATCATAAAATAATGTAAATTTTTAATTACATTCTAAAGAGATTTTAATATATTTTTTCCCATTAGATATTAGATTGACATTAGAACACACATTTATATTATGTTAAATTTAATCCAAATTTCTAAATAATGAACATGTAAATATTAATAAGATGAATATTTTAAAAATAATTTATAATTTTATTTTTAAAAACACTTTTTTAAAATTATATTTTCTTTTTCAAAAATTAAAATTTTTATAATGTATTATATCTGTTTCTGGAATAATTTTTTTTAAATAATTGTTTTTTAAGTATTCTTTGATTAAATCTGACTTGTAAATATTTAAATTTTGGATTAAAATCAAGTTTTAGTATGAAGAACTTTATATTTTTATTATCTGCAAATAAATGTATAGAAGTGAATAATGAGTGAATGTGTGGTGTTTTTGTCTTGGAAAATAAAAAAATATACTATTTTTAATAAAAATAACTATGATACATGTATATAATTTTCTTAAATACTTGAAGAATTGTTTAAATTTTACTTTTATTTAATATAAAGTTACAATATTTTGTTTATCTACATAAGAGAATATCTTATACTCATTAAATTCTCCACTATATTTTTTTTTGTATAAGGAAATATGATAGAAAATAAATTTAAAATGACAAATAAACTTATACAAAAGAAGAGGCGGAGGAAGGAAAGAAAAAGAGAAAAAAAATATGTTTTCCTTTCCATCTCTGGACGTTTATTTAAAACGAAATGAAGAGCTCCTTTACATCTATATTCCTCGTTAAGCAGTTAAGCTATGCAGTGAAGTACACGATTCAGGGGAACTCGTAAACAAGACTTAATAAATTGGATTATGTCGATCTTTATTATGGTTGTTATAAATTAATGCATTTTAATCAAAAGATTAAAAGAATTAAGCAAAGTTAAGCTCTTTTTAACTAAAATTTTTACATTTATTTCAAACTCTAAAGATTATATAATGCTATAGTCATTTAAAAGAAAAAAAAAATGTAACTAATGTTAACAATTTGGTAGATTATTTAAATAATAATATCGATTATCTTTAATTAAACTCATATTTAATATACTTATTATCATAACTATTATATCATTTTGTTGTTAATCCTTTAAGGAGTTTTAATAGATAATAAATAATGTATTATCCTTCTAAGTTATTAATTAAAAATAATATTTGTAGGAAATAATTTTAAAAAATTATTGATTAGAATTAGTTTAAATTTAAGAAGATATCTTTAAATTTTTATTTCCTATAAATAATTATAAATCATTTAATTAAACAGGCTATTAGACTTATAACAGATGATAAATTTATTAAATTCATATTTTATTGGAGTGATAATTGTTAAGATCATATAATAATAAATGATAAATAGATAATTTGATGGATATTAATTATCTGTCATCATATTTTTAATTCAATTATGAATGATAATTAATAAAGGAAGATCATTTTACAGAACAGAAAATTAAAGTAATAGATATTAATTACCTGTCCCATATTTAAAATAAGAGATAACTAATAAATAGATAAGAGATAACTTTTTGATAATTTGATAAGAATTAATTAATTAGGAAAATTATATAATTGATATTAAAATAATTTAAGATTGTTGAATATCTTTATTAAATATCTACAGATATATCTTCATGTATACATTTTATTAGATTAAAATTTTACGTTTAAATTGTAATATTTTAACTAAGAAGCTTATAATTTAAACTTTTTATATATAAATTTTAGTCTTTATATTAAACAGACAAGAGTTTTAAGTTCAGAATTAATTTTAAAATTAATAATTAGAATTAGCTAATTCAGATAAATTGTTTTTGCTTTTATATATAATGAATTTCATTATGTAAAACAGTTAACATTATTATAATAAATTTGTGAAAATTTAGATATAAATTATTATCAAAATTTTCAATTCATTTCTATAATGCTGGGAAAGTTCACAAAATGCTATTATGTAGAAGGTCAATGTTTACCTTTCTACTTGATAATAGTTGATGGAGTATCTCTCAAGAATTACTGAGTGTGTGTGGATAGAAATCATCCTTTACTGTTCAGATCACTTAAAACTGGAATAGATTAGACATGAAACACTTATCATGTCACATGATAAATTGTTACATATTTAAACATACAGAACAGAAGATGTATAGAGTAGTTAGAGAAAGAGAATATAACATCAGTTCCATGCTAATGATTATCTAAAGTTTTGTAATAATTAATAAACTACAGATAAAGTTAATTGTAAAGTAAATAAATGGCATTCTTTTGTTTACATTTAATTTATAAATATATTCTATACATTTTTCTATTTTTATAAAATATTACAAGAGAAAAATTAATGTGATCATCTCTTAATAATGTTATTAATATAAATTATTACTTTAATTATGGATATTTTAAGTATTATTTGTTAAATTAATCTTTAATTACATTTTTATCTATTAGTTAATTTAGGTTATTTAATTTAAAAAACTAAATTCTAATATTTTAAGTTAGAAGAGATTGGTCAAACAAATTGAAAAATTAAATATGTTTATATTATATTTATTTATAGAAAAGTTATTGCATTCACATAATTCTATATTAAATTAAATTAAAGTCCCATACTTTTAGTACAATTCTATAAATTTATATTCCAGTTTCACTTTTATTTTATTCAAATATTTGATTGATATAACTGAATTTCTTAACTTCATTCAAAATTATTGATTTATAAACTTTTTTTTATTATTTTTATCCTGATTTGAATGGATAAAAATTCTTTTCCAAATAAAAATGGATACTTTCCTAACCAAATCTTGATTCTATATTTCATTCTTTATTCTTAAAAATACTTGTCTTTTCAATCTTGTATGTTGTTATACCTTAAGAAATGCAATCTATACTAAATATTTTTTTCCTATCTTGACTTTTTTTCTATTGTTGTTCCAGTCAGTAAAAGCTATTAAGTCACAGCTGTGTTCTGACTTGGTCCATTCTCTCTCTGTCATCCTTGATTGCTGCTATTCACTTCTTCTTAGTTATTTCTATCCAGTGCATTTGTAACTGTATAACTTGAAAAAATGTATGTATGTATACATAATGGTGGATATTCTTTAAAAAGACTTTTTTAGACAGTTCAAACCTATTGTTTGTTTGTTTAGTCTAATTTTTCTGTATGAAAAGTACTGTTGTCACTTTTTACAAAACAAAATAGACTAAAATATTATTATAAAAGGAGAGAACACATTTCATAGCTCATTACTATACTTTTCCCAATGATGATTGTTTCAAATGGAATAAGCAGATGCAATCTTCCAAAATCATCTTAAGTTAGATGAAGATAAATAGCTATTTATCATAAGTGAATTTAATATTTATTCTTTAAATCAAATAATTAGAGATGAAATATTTTAGTAATTTCATAAATGAAATATGATTTTCGTTACATTAATTGTTGCAGATGTATCACATGAGCAACTTGAGCTTTACAAAAGGATTTAATCGATCCAAGATCTCAAGGAACTTAATGCTAGTTAAGTTTTATGTGCAAATTATTTTCAAACTTCCTGTTTTAAATCACATTTAAAATATTTAATGTCTTATATAATGCCATAATATTCTCTAACTTGTATTATATAAAAGGTAATGCTTCATATATATACACAGGAAATGAAATTGTATAAATAAAATAGTTAATTAGTAAAAATTTTATAATCACACATTTAATGAGGAATATAAAAAAAGATACTAGAAACTTTATAGTCAATTATTTGGAAAACTATTAAATTTAATTACTCGGCCTGTTATGAAATTCCATCTGAGTGAGTAGAAACTTATTACAAAATGACATCTTGTCATCATGCTAAATATATCTCAAAGTGGAGGAAATTGTCAGAAACAAAACATAAATTTATCTCCAGATTTATAAATTTAATTTATTTAGAAATAAAAATACCTTTACTACATATAATATAAAAGATGTAATTGTTTTATAAGATTTTTATCAAACTGTCATGCATGAAAGATATTTTGAAAAATGGCTCATAAATATTTTAGATTTCATAATAAATAAAATATTATTTTTTCCAAGATATAATAAAATTATAGACCTAAAATTTATAATTTAAATAATTTTACAAAAACTATATAATAAGACTAATAATAATTGATTTTATTTAAATTTATTCTAATAATTTACAGATGCTCCAAATGGTTAAAATAACTACATAAAACTAGTATTTAAATTATTTAAATGAAGTTAACTTAAGAAGAAAATGGAAAATTATCTGCTAAATTTTCACTTGGAAAAATAGATCAGGATAATATATTATTAAATTTTTTTTTTTAAATAATAAAAACTTTGAAGATAATCTACACAATATTTAAACTGAAAAACTCTTAACCTAGATACATAATAGTTTGAGGTTTGGGTGGGAAAGTCTATTAAGTAGCCATATTTTTCCAACATCCAAGAAAATAAGAATTTCTAAAATAATTTTATATATGAATAATGCACATTAGATTTACAGTTTATATTACATTTTTCTGTATTATTAAAAAATAAATAAATAATTCATTTTAGAAAGTCTTGAATTAATTTCATTTCAAAAACAATTAATTTTTTTAAAGGTTTATATATAAATATTTACATAAGAAGTAAAGATAAATTTAACGTTCAGATAATTTTACAGGTGAAAAAAAAANATATAATGCTATAGTCATTTAAAAGAAAAAAAAAATTATTTTTAAATCATTTTACTCTAATATAAATGATTATACTGTTAGAAATTAAAGCAGTTATTATTAAATTTATACAAGTCAAACCTCTAAATGGCCGCTATTTAGAGGTTATTTTGTATGAATTTCATAAAGAAACTTGCCTAAAAATGGCCGCCGTTTAGAGGTGGCCATTTAAATAAGGTGCAGGTTAGTACCTTGCACCAGGAATAAATCAGTCCGGATGATCGAGACTATGTATAATATATACAGTAGAACCTCGATTATCCGAGTTAATCTGGACCTCGTATTACCAAAAACAAATAATTTTTCAATACAATTTATCATTTTAAACATTAAAAAGTAATTTAGAGTTAAGAAAAGTAATGTCTCCGTTACAGGTTGGCCTCTGATAATCGGGTCCTACTGCTTATAGGCAAAGTTTCTATTTGATGTTTGATTATCCGGCCTAAATGGAAACAGAACGGACCGTATAACAAAAAAAAGATTCAGATAATACCGATCCATAGGTAATGTGAGTTATATTTACAAGTAAATATTGTTATGGTCGTTTGTCCGGCTTAGAGAAAACTAAGAAGGGGGAAATACATGCGGCCAGACAACATGAAAGACCCGGAAAATCGAGGATCAAATAATCGTGAATGTATTGTCTATATATGTAGACTATATATAATGTGTGTATGTATTTAAGTGTATATACAGGTATATTATTGATGTGTATGCATATAAATTTTTCATGACTTAATTTTTAATGATATTTTTTTTTGTAATTCTACAGCCAAACTTCGTTATAGTGCCACTTTTTTTTCTGAAATTGGTACTAAATCGAATGCGGTCAAAGCATTCTCTAACATTTAAAAGGAAGATCTGTTCGTGAGTATCGTTGGCGTTATATGAGAGTGGCGCTATATAGGAGAGCGCTAAATCGAGATTTGATTTCATTTTTTTTAATGTGTTAAATTAGATTTTATTAAAAGTTACTCGTCTCTTTGTATACATATAAAAGAAACCCAAGATTGTGTATCCTCTCTCCTCTTCTCTAAATGGAAATGATCTTTTTACGGTTATATTTTATCATACTATAATAAAATAAACAAAATAGAAAATAAAATTTGGAGTTTATGCTTTATAAAATTGCTGGATTTTATAATTTTTTTTTTTCGTTTTTCCGTTGCATTTTGTAGACTGTAAATATAATTCTTAATAGTTAATAGACCTTATGTATGTATTCTATGAATATATTCTGTTATATAAGGCTTTACAGTACATTAGTATAAGCTTTCTCATGCTTCTCGCTCTCTTTCTTTCTTCAGCCTTGAGTAGATTCAACTCCCCTAATAAATATTGTTGGAAATAAATTGTAAATACCGTATGTACTGTACAAGATATCATTATTGATATAAGTTAATTTTTTAAAAGGAAAATTTAAAATTTTTAAAAAATTTTCCAACATTCTCGCACGGAAACTATGTTAATAATATTCCATAATAAAAACGTACGAGACAGTTCCTTTTTGACTTATTTAGAAACATATGCTTAAAAATCCTCAGTAAATAATATATGAAGATTTATATAGACTCTAATAATACTTTAAAGATGCAGACCTGAATGTGCATTAAGTCATGCCTTTATCAGTTTTTCGAAAGAGATATATTATACAGTGTTAAACATATATGCTTAAATTTTACAATAATTTTTTAGTTATTTCTTTTTAATTTTCAATATATAAATTTCATTTTGAAGCATTCAAATAAATTAAATTTTTAATTTTACCGATCTAGTCTATACATTTTAATAAGAAAAATATGTTTTTGATTCATCCTATCTGCTCAGCATCCTACTGATACCTTACTCCTCTTTCTTATCCTCTTTCTCATGCTTCTCGCTCTCTTTCTTTCTTCAGCCTTGAGTAGATTCAACTCCCCTAATAAATATTGTTGGAAATAAATTGTAAATACCGCATGTACTGTACAAGATATCATTATTGATATAAGTTAATTTTTTAAAAGGAAAATTTAAAATTTTTAAAAAATTTTCCAACATTCTCGCACGGAAACTATGTTAATAATGTCGTACATTAGACAACCATTACGACTAACCAAGTTACTGTGCAGTTCATATGAAATATTCTTACGTACATTCTCGGTAAACAGTGCTAGGAGAAATTAGAAAATGGTATTCGGTGTACTACATGAGCGTGTTCTCAGTGGAGAGCTACATCTAAACAAAATAACATTAAAAAAACAAACTGATTTCAGTAAATACACTACAGAATTAGTGTTAAGGAAGTTTTAAGTAGTTTAGCCCTGTTTCTGCGTTGTTCTAGATCCATTTTTAAATAATATTTCACTAATAAAAGATGTTTTGCACACCGAACTCCATTTTCACATGTATTTTATGAGTTTTAAAATTGCACAATAGCTTGATTGTCGCAAAAATTACCTGCTATATTTATTAAATTGCCCCTCTGTCCTAAATATAATTGGAAATTTTTATTTGGGCCAGCGAGCAAAGAAGAATCCAGAAGCAAATCTTGAGAGGCGATTTTTAATTCGTGTAATTAAATATTGTGTAAAGGTTTTATTGATTTAATAATTACTTAAAATTAACTTAAATAACAGGAGAATGTAACAGAATTGAAAAGTAATAGTGAAAATATTAAAATAAAAACATTATTTTAAACAAATGAATCTCGTGTTATTAGACTAATTTGTGCCAGCAGGACCCTGCTGGTCTCAATAAAATTTGGCCAGGACCTTTCGATATCCCGAAATTTAATTTTTTTGTAAAGAAAAAATATATATACGACGTGAAAACGTTACAAAGTTTCTTTTTATCATTTGTTTTATTGTAATTATAATATCAGTCGTTTAATGTTATTAAAATTAGAATATGATTTATAATAATTTTAATTAATAAATTCATTCTCAAATTACACACTTTTAAAAAGTATTTTAACGTGTCCTTTTAATGCCAGAGTTAATAAAACAAGAATTTGCGCTAATTATAGTCTTATTTACTTACTCTGTTTAATGTTATCAGTATAAATGAGCCCAAAAGTGATTACAATAAGCGGATTCTATTATATATCTATGGCTTTCAGAGAAGAGAGAAACATCACATAGCAGAGGCCTCAAATTCCTTGCTTATAACTATAACATTAATAGGTTTTATATAAATGTGGAGCTACTGTTTAAAACAATTATGCCTACCAGTGGTAGAGTGGATGAAACTAGCGAACACTGGTAGAGTAGGTCGTGGGTTCGCGTCTCTCCAACGGGTTGGCCACGTGAGGTTTTCCGGTTTTCTTCACCTTAGTAACATCTAAATCGGGGTCAGTTTCTCATAGAAAGTCCTCTCACGTGTCGAGCTGACGTATACAAACAAAACAAAATTAAAAACAATCGCCTTGTATAAGGTGAATTCAGTCATTAAAATAACTTTAAAATTTAGCAAATAAATATCACTAATTAATTATATTGAATAATCAATTATTTAATAAAATTTTATTTATTAAAATATTAAATTTTTCTCTTTCTCTCACTTATCTTCCAATTCAAATATATTGATAGAAATATTCATATTTCCATATTCTTATATTTTAAATATAAATCCACAAAAATATTTTATACCAATAATCAAAATAAATTAATTAAAATATCAGTAAAAATAAATGAAACAATAATTATAATTGATTTTTTTACATTAAT
>NW_019385571.1:140372-148151 GCF_000671375.1 Centruroides sculpturatus
ATAATATTATTATTATTATTTTATCTAAAAGAAAAAGAAAATATTTATTTATATAAGCTACGTATGGATAAATAAAAGCTTGGTTTCCAACAATTCAATAGTCAATTCTAAAATGTGATACAATATCTTTCAGTAAAACTAGAAAAATTCAACTTGTAAAAATCAACATTACTGTTTTATCTCTTCAATATTTAAATATTTTACAATTTATTTATTTATTTTCTTACAGAAATAAAATATTAAACATTAAATCTCATTTTTAAAAAATCTGCGAAGAAAAGGTTTCATATAATCAGAGAAATTCCTTTAAAAAAATCCAGCAATCAGTTGCGTAACTTTCTGGACAAATAAAAAGAAAGTTAAAATTGTGTGGTGTCATCTATTACGAGATTTTATTTTTAAAAACTCTTTATATTATTATTATAAACTGGCAAAAACCTTAATTTTTAGGGTAGAGATGAGTTTTATAAAAAAAAAAAAAATTGTAAACACTAATAACGAATGAAATCTTAAGTTCGACTCTACTCGAGATATGACATAAGACCACCTGTACTTCTCAACCCCTCGACCTTTAACCACCAAAATTTAATAGCATTAATCCCACTAATACACAAACCTCCCTGAAAATTTTCAGAAATTTTCGACAAAATGCACAGGAGTTATTAAGCTTTAAAGTGTAAACAAAATCGTTTCTCCCCCTCACACACAAACGTCCATACGTACAGAAAAAGCCCGAAATTTTTTCGCATTTCTCGTTATTTCAAGCTCTCCTGAGTCCAAAAGTGTAAAAAAAATCTTGGGAAGGGTCATTTTTTTGACCGATCACCATACTTTTCCTCTACTCTATTATACTGTATATAAGCCGTGAAAGTAAAAATAAAATATATACATTTAAAAAAAGCCATTTTTAAACTTCATTTTTCTCGAATGGTATCAGAGCTTCAATCTATCTATAAACACCACAAATTATTATTTAGTTCTTTACTCATAGATCATAAATACTGATTCCCTAGAATACATATATAATATTTTTCGACTTATCTCCTCAAACCATAGCTAAAGTATGATGTGTTTTTTTCATTTTTTTTCGGAATTTATCAAAGAAAAAACTTGAAAAACAAGAATTCTTTTTAAGCAGGCAAGTGTAATAGACGCTTCTAAACATAATTTGTGCTCTTATAAATCATACGGAGAACAAAAGAAAAGGCTATGCTTCTATATGACAATGCAACTGGTATAGAAAACAAACAAGAAATTAGGTCACATGGTCATTAGCCAGTGAACAACCGTCATATTGTTGGACAATACACTAGTTTGTTCGCCATTCCTCTAACAATTCCATTTATATATTTTGCGATTAATTAAATCGAAAACTGTAAACATCTTAATGAATTAATTGCTTTACTATGAAACTTGTTTGTAAAATTAAAATTTTCTAAATTTGATAACTTTTACATATTCTAATGAAATCAACACAAATCCTATTTGGCATTCGACCACTTCCACTTTAATTTTTATTTTTTATTTTTCTTCTTTTATAAATTTTAATTTAATAAATTATCTTTTGAAGATATTAATTCTCTCGGGAGTACAAGAGATATGTTAGAGATGAGGGATTTAATGTTCAATCTTAACAACAGATGGCGGAGAATTCTACAAGATTGCAATACTTAATTTTTTTTTCTTTTCTTTTCTTTTTTTTTAATTTAAAATTTTTTGATAAATTTTTTAAAGTTTAATAACTGTTAGAAAATAAATAAACTTTTAATTTTATAAAATAATTAAATTATTTGTTTGTTTATAAATTATCTGTCGGTAATTAAAAAAACACAGGCATTACGTTGTTTCTAATTAATTTACGGTGACAGAGTGTGACTGTTGTTTTTTTTGCTAAACTGTAAAAAAATTGATAATTTTAATTAAAATAATATTTGTTTACTACTTAATTCTATTGAATATTGTATAAAATTAATGTACAGCGTGTATACATAGGGACATTGAAAGCATGAATGGGGTTCAAGTCCTTTTCGTTATTTCTTTATTAATTAAAAGTAACCTTAACGATGTTTTAAACAAAAATAGCACTATTTTATAGAAATAGAAACCATTATAGCCCCCCTTTTCTCTGGAATTGGGGAAAAATCTTCAACTCCCCTCTCGATGTAGGCTATGTACTGTACCAGCTGTACCAGTACACGTGTATATACGTCGAGAGGGAGTACATATACATATAAACAGTATTTCTAACTGGAAAATTTTATTTAAAAAAATGGTTTTTTGTAGCATCAAAGATGTAGCAAATATCACTAGAAGTTGACAAAGTTTATATGGATCAACATAAATTTAGCAAAGATATCAAACAAGAATAGCGATTCTAAACCATTGGAAGGAAAATATTATACATCTGTATCTGGTAGCTTGACTTCTATAAAGACTTGCTTCGAAACTCCAAACAATAAAATTTTATACCAGATTTTACTCAGTTAAATTCATTGTTTTTTCCCCTCTTCCCTTATTTTATATCCTTATTTTTATTTCTTTCTTCTCAAAGGAAAACAAATACAGTAAATAGGTCAATTAGCATTGCTTACATTAGTTAATAGCTATCATTTGATGAGGATTTTCTTTCAAATTCTAGCTGACGGAAACGATATTTTGGAACGGGTGTGATATGATGGTTTGTAAATTTCTTAAAGAAAAACGATCAGGAAATCGTTTTGCCATTCCACCTCCAACGTGCATAAATTTTACTTGAAAATAAACCAAAATAAAAGGAATTTCACTGTAAATTTCTTCAAGAAAATTCCCTCCTAAAACTAATCACAATTAATTACGAAACTTGTTACCCAGAAAGTTAATACTTGTAACTTATTGTATATAATTATTCTTCATTAAAAATATTACAAAAATGGGTATTACTTTATATTAAATGCGAAAAGTAATTTATTTTGAGAATGATTTCCTTAATGCTTTTCCCTATTAGAAAATTTTCTATGAAAAGTTGGATATTAATTTGCATCATTAAACTAGAACTAAAAAGTGTATTGAGTTATTTAATCTATGATTTAAGGAATATGATCTAGTAAACATAGCAAATTATCCATAAAATATTTGTTTATCATAAAGTGTTTGGCAGGAAAGTTATTCATTGATCTAAAGCCAGATGGTGAATAGTCGATAACTAATATCAAGTTTCTCAATAATAAAAGAAATGCTTGATTTTATTACATATATCACGCATTAACTTATAAAGCTAATGCTAAATTATCTTATTTTAGTGACAAAAACTTTACGAAAAATACATCAACGAGTTACGTAACTTTCCCTACAAAAAATTTAAAATTGTATATGGTACCATCTGTGATGAGATTTTATTTAAAATGGCAGAGGTTTTAAAATACAGATAAGTTTTATAAAGGAAAAATATGTATATTGTAAATGTTAATAACCAGTAAAATCTTCATTAAGTCCGACCCCTCTCGTGATACCATACTTGGCCCCTTCTATCCCTTCAACCCCTCGACCTTTAAACACCAAAATTTAACAGCATCAATGCTCCTAATATGCGAACCACCCTGCAAAATTTCAGAAATTTTCGACAAAAGGCACGGGAGTTTTTAAACTTCAAACTGGGTGAGCAAAATCGTGCCCCCACACACAAAACAAACATACAGGGGGGAAAAACTCGATTTTTTTGCATTTCTTGACGTTTCAAGGTCCCCCGAATCAAATAACGTAAAAATCTTGGGGAGGGGTCATTTTTTTTACCGGAGCTTGCCATACTTTCCCTCTGTTATATATATATATAACAGCTAGGAAGGCAAAGATCTAGAATTTTACTTTACTTTTTAAAGTCCAAATGTATATATATAAAATAAAAGAATTTTTCTGATATATGCTGTACTATATCTTAAAGAATTTTTTAAAAAGTTATTTCCCAAAATAATTCTTTTTGTTATATATTGGTTGTGGTATTCATAAATTCTTGCAGGATTTTTGACAAAAAATCTATCATATGTAACACAATGCTTATTTTTTTTTTGTTTGTTTTCCTTTTTTTCCTATTCAAAAATTCTCATTGAAACAAAAATATTTATTTATCCTTTATTATGAAAACTTAATAATTAAACTAGATAAAGGTTATTAAATTCTAATCTAACCGCAGAAACTCGAACTAAACTTAAGATAAATTTAAAATTCATTAATTTATAATTATTTACTCCGCAAAATTTATAGAAAATATGTGCTAAATAAGGAACTAAAAATAGTTTTAATGCACTTTTAATAATAATTTAATATACGTTTTTAATATTTATATTATATTATATAAAATATATACAGTAAAACCTGCCTAAACGAAAAAAATATTCAGTAACGTGCATTTCCGGTTTACACAGGGTTAACTCTATACATAAATATACAGAAAACCTGTGTAAACCGAAACTCGAATATTTTTCCGTTGTGAACAGGTTTTTTTTTAATATAGAAAATCGCTCCGTTCCGAAGAATTTTTTCCGTTTAGGCAGGTTTCCATTTTGGACAGGTTTTACTGTATATATAATAATAATTATATAAATTTAATTACTGTATTATTATATAAAATAATAATATATATTAATACTTTCTACAGCAACATATCTCTTCTATAATGAAAACATCTTTATTTATTTATTATCCTATTAAGGATAATTATATAAATTCTTTGTTTGTATGAATTGGCGTTGGTATTTCTCTCTAGAAAATAAAATTGTCATTAAATCTATAGCAATTTATTACTACTACAATTTTTTATTATTTTTTTTTAAATGCAAATCTCATTTGAAGGTCGATTCGGGTGACATAACGATTATTCGATTTTCACTGACGGAATAAACAATGAGTTTTATTCGATAAGTGCTTTCTCCATTTTACTTTTTTAAAGAATAAATATATTTTTAAAAAATCCAGCAACGAGTTATGTAACTTTCCCGTCAAATAAAAAAAAAGTTAAAATTATGTGTAGCGCCATCTATTACGAGATTTTAATTTAAAAACTTTTTATATAATTAATTATAAATACAGTAAATAGGTCAATTAGCATTGCTTACATTAGTTAATAGCTATCATTTGATGAGGATTTTCTTTCATGTTCTAGCTGACGGAAACGATATTTTGGAACGGGTGTGATATGATGGTTTGTAAATTTCTTAAAGAAAAACGATCAGGAAATCGTTTTGCCATTCCACCTCCAACGTGCATAAATTTTACTTGAAAATAAACCAAAATAAAAGGAATTTCACTGTAAATTTNTAGTAAGGAAAACACTGAAAAATGCATTTTGTAGTTGTAAATGTATAAATAACCATAATAGAATAATAATTGATAAAAAAATGTAGTTTTATTTGCACTTTACCTTTGAAGATAGACAACGATGAAGATGTAAACTGGTGGCAGAGGAGAAGGAGAAGGGAAATAACATAATGTAACAATAACTTAAAAATAACTTAACACTAATTTTTTTATCTTTTCTGTTTTATATATATTTTAAAATATTATAAATGCTAATAAACGAGTAAAATCTTCATTAAGTCCGACTCCACTCGAGATATGACACAAGACCACCTGTATTTCTCAATCCCTAGACCTTTAGCCGCTAAAATTTAACAGCATCAATCCCCCTAATATACAAATCTCCCTGCAAAATTTCAGAAATTTTCGACAAAAGGCACGTGAGTTATTAAGCTTCTAATTGGGTGAACAAAATCGTGCTCCCCCATACACACTATACAGGAAAAAAAAAATCCTCGATCTTTTTGAATTTCTTGACGTTTCAAGATCCTCCAAGCCCAAAAATATAAAAATTTGGGGGTTCATTTTTTGACCGATCGCCATACTTTCTGTTATATATATATATATATATATATATATAACCGATAAAGTAAAAATAGGAATTTTTTAAACTATATCTTACATTCGATAAACAGTCTGAACACGGCAGTTTATATATTTTTTTAAACTGTTATTTTGTGTAAAAAGTGAATCTGTATACAGCTGTTCGTACTATATTTTACCGTTTAATGAATACTGTAAACACCATCGGAATGAATATTTCAAGTTTATACACACAAATTCGGCATAGGGATTTTTTTATTATCTATAAATATTTATGGGACTAATATAAATAAAAATCCATCTCGCAGCTTTAAAATTGATTATATAAACGCAAAAATTCAGATTAAATTCAATACATTTAAATAATACGATACAATTTTACGGAGTAAATGAACTGTAAAAGAAAGAAAATGGATGAAGGAAAAATAACTTTTTTTTTTTTTTTTGTTCTGATCATTTAATAAAGTCAATTTTAAGCATTACGTATGTAATATTTTTATTCGTATATAAATATATGATTTTTTCCCTTTATCTTTAGACAATTTATGAATGCATTACAAAGTTAAATGCAGTTTTTTTTCAAAGCGCTTTATATGATACTTAAGCAGTTTCGGATATGATATGGCGGCATATATATATATAGTCTACTGTATATACTTTTCTTCTTGATTTACGTAAGTCTTCTTACGTGTGCGTGTTTACTCGATGCTAAAATAAAAAATACAGTAGTTACTTTGTAAAAAATAAATGTTTATAGTGGCCTATTACTTTAAACTAGTCAGTGTAAAAGAAGTGCATTTGGATTGTTTGTTTTCTTGTCGCGTAACATATATTTGCGGCGAATGAAAATAAATCAGATGATTTACTTCTGAATTTTGTTTGTTTTTTTTCGCTTGGTTCATTCCTAACTTCTTCCTCTCCCTTCTAGTGAATGTATTGTATTGAATTTCTCCATTTTAGTTCCCTGTAGGTCAGTCTAACTCATTGCTTGACTGAATTTCCGATTGCCTTGTTGAGTACGAGCTCAAAGTGGTCTGTAAAGAACTCCACTTGGTTTATATTGATTGGAACATCTATCTGTTACCACAAATAATTGTCTCAGTTCTGTTTCGCAACTCTCTCTCTCTCTCTCTAGCAACTTTACTTAACAAATCGATCATCCCGACAGCAAAATTAAGTTAAGCAGTCACGTGATCGCCGATAATCTTGTTAAAATTTACAAAACTGCATAGACGTCTGGCAACTTGTGAAGGCGTTGTCTTAAGTCAGCGCCATCTAGTATCGTTATATGATCATAAAAATAAAATAAAATTAAATTAAATTAAATTAAAATTTTTAAAATTTAATTTATTATACTTTGATCTTATTTAAAATAATTTGCATTTATTATTTTATACTATCGATTATTAATTATTATCTATTTAGTTTATATATATATTTTTTTTTTCTTTTTCTTTTGAAAAGGCGCTTCTAACAAAGATATTGCTATAATGCACATCTTACAAGTCCATTATATGCTGCAATCTGGCATAAAGCTGAGAAGAAACTGAGAAAAACGTATCTGTGACCGAAAAAAGAATGAGAATGATAGATGAGAGTCCACGGAGATGAAGAAAGACGCGGGGGATGCTGAGATAGTCACCCTCCACTACTTGTTCGCTAGCTATCCGATTGCTGTGGTTTAGCTTTCTTACCTTTCAATCGATTCTTTTGTGATAAGACAGGGGGAAAAAAATTCAAAAAGACGTTTAGAAGGAGATATAAATATGCAGCTGTTGAGTTTATTGTTTAGATAAGACGTTTATTGCACCATCCAGTTAGTTTCTGACATATCCGTGAGGGGACGCCACATGCCGGACGGTTGCTAGTCGTAAAAAACTATATATATATATGGTACCATCTGTGATG
>NW_019385571.1:154153-156885 GCF_000671375.1 Centruroides sculpturatus
AAATTTTTACGTTTTTATAATTTTAATGGTTTTAGATTACAAGATAATGTTTCATTATTAAAAGTTTATTATTTACAAGAAATAATGAATGACTAATAATACTGATTAACGTAAGATTTCGGTATATAAAACTGCAGAATAATCATAATCGATATGTAATAATAATTGATAAATCTTTAGCCATAATTTTATATTTGTCAACAAAATCATATATTTATTAAGTTAGGCATAAATTTAGCTTGTGCCCAGAAATCCGGACCTCTTCTGGTCCCAAGGTTTCATGATATTTCGCCTGTTACTGTACTACCATTTAGTTTCAAAATTCATTTAGTGCCACCAGTTGTTTACTCTTTGAAAGTAGTACTGTATTGAGTATAACGAAACTCAAACGATAACAAATGTATGTAGTAACGAAGTTAGTATTTAATACATCGTTCACAATACAAAATCGTATTTAATAATTGTTACTGAAGGATGAAGATCCGTTTACGTGTATCTATTAACGATAATTAGGAGGGCATTATATTGAGTTTGACATGTAAATTCACTAATTAAGAAGGATAGTAAATTGTTTTAAATATCTTATATATGATGAAACCAGTGAGCCGAGTGGATGAAACCATAGAATATTCGTAGTTGATTGCGGGTTTGTGCATCGGACTGGCCACGTGAAATTTTCCCGGTTTTCTTCACGTATTTAAGCTTCAAAGAGGGTAAACAAAATTGTGTCCCCCACACACCCATATAGGAAAATCCCCGATTTTTTTCCGACATTTCCCTGAATCCAAAAATGTAAAAATAGTCTAGGGGAGTATTTTTTGACCGATCGCCATACTTTCTGTTATATATATATATATATAACCGATAAAGTAAAAATAGGAATTTTTTAAACTATATCTTACATTCGATAAACAGTCTGAACACGGCAGTTTATATATTTTTTTAAACTGTTATTTTGTGTAAAAAGTGAATCTGTATACAGCTGTTCGTACTATATTTTACCGTTTAATGAATACTGTAAACACCATCGGAATGAATATTTCAAGTTTATACACACAAATTCGGCATAGGGATTTTTTTATTATCTATAAATATTTATGGGACTAATATAAATAAAAATCCATCTCGCAGCTTTAAAATTGATTATATAAACGCAAAAATTCAGATTAAATTCAATACATTTAAATAATACGATACAATTTTACGGAGTAAATGAACTGTAAAAGAAAGAAAATGGATGAAGGAAAAATAACTTTTTTTTTTTTTTTTTGTTCTGATCATTTAATAAAGTCAATTTTAAGCATTACGTATGTAATATTTTTATTCGTATATAAATATATGATTTTTTCCCTTTATCTTTAGACAATTTATGAATGCATTACAAAGTTAAATGCAGTTTTTTTTCAAAGCGCTTTATATGATACTTAAGCAGTTTCGGATATGATATGGCGGCATATATATATATAGTCTACTGTATATACTTTTCTTCTTGATTTACGTAAGTCTTCTTACGTGTGCGTGTTTACTCGATGCTAAAATAAAAAATACAGTAGTTACTTTGTAAAAAATAAATGTTTATAGTGGCCTATTACTTTAAACTAGTCAGTGTAAAAGAAGTGCATTTGGATTGTTTGTTTTCTTGTCGCGTAACATATATTTGCGGCGAATGAAAATAAATCAGATGATTTACTTCTGAATTTTGTTTGTTTTTTTTCGCTTGGTTCATTCCTAACTTCTTCCTCTCCCTTCTAGTGAATGTATTGTATTGAATTTCTCCATTTTAGTTCCCTGTAGGTCAGTCTAACTCATTGCTTGACTGAATTTCCGATTGCCTTGTTGAGTACGAGCTCAAAGTGGTCTGTAAAGAACTCCACTTGGTTTATATTGATTGGAACATCTATCTGTTACCACAAATAATTGTCTCAGTTCTGTTTCGCAACTCTCTCTCTCTCTCTCTAGCAACTTTACTTAACAAATCGATCATCCCGACAGCAAAATTAAGTTAAGCAGTCACGTGATCGCCGATAATCTTGTTAAAATTTACAAAACTGCATAGACGTCTGGCAACTTGTGAAGGCGTTGTCTTAAGTCAGCGCCATCTAGTATCGTTATATGATCATAAAAATAAAATAAAATTAAATTAAATTAAATTAAAATTTTTAAAATTTAATTTATTATACTTTGATCTTATTTAAAATAATTTGCATTTATTATTTTATACTATCGATTATTAATTATTATCTATTTAGTTTATATATATATTTTTTTTTTCTTTTTCTTTTGAAAAGGCGCTTCTAACAAAGATATTGCTATAATGCACATCTTACAAGTCCATTATATGCTGCAATCTGGCATAAAGCTGAGAAGAAACTGAGAAAAACGTATCTGTGACCGAAAAAAGAATGAGAATGATAGATGAGAGTCCACGGAGATGAAGAAAGACGCGGGGGATGCTGAGATAGTCACCCTCCACTACTTGTTCGCTAGCTATCCGATTGCTGTGGTTTAGCTTTCTTACCTTTCAATCGATTCTTTTGTGATAAGACAGGGGGAAAAAAATTCAAAAAGACGTTTAGAAGGAGATATAAATATGCAGCTGTTGAGTTTATTGTTTAGATAAGACGTTTATTGCACCATCCAGTTAGTTTCTGACATATCCGTGAGGGGACGCCACATGCCGGACGGTTGCTAGTCGTAAAAAACTATATATATATATGGTACCATCTGTGATG
>NW_019385571.1:157806-159521 GCF_000671375.1 Centruroides sculpturatus
ATTAATGTAAAAAAATCAATTATAATTATTGTTTCATTTATTTTTACTGATATTTTAATTAATTTATTTTGATTATTGGTATAAAATATTTTTGTGGATTTATATTTAAAATATAAGAATATGGAAATATGAATATTTCTATCAATATATTTGAATTGGAAGATAAGTGAGAGAAAGAGAAAAATTTAATATTTTAATAAATAAAATTTTATTAAATAATTGATTATTCAATATAATTAATTAGTGATATTTATTTGCTAAATTTTAAAGTTATTTTAATGACTGAATTCACCTTATACAAGGCGATTGTTTTTAATTTTGTTTTGTTTGTATACGTCAGCTCGACACGTGAGAGGACTTTCTATGAGAAACTGACCCCGATTTAGATGTTACTAAGGTGAAGAAAACCGGAAAACCTCACGTGGCCAACCCGTTGGAGAGACGCGAACCCACGACCTACTCTACCAGTGTTCGCTAGTTTCATCCACTCTACCACTGGTAGGCATAATTGTTTTAAACAGTAGCTCCACATTTATATAAAACCTATTAATGTTATAGTTATAAGCAAGGAATTTGAGGCCTCTGCTATGTGATGTTTCTCTCTTCTCTGAAAGCCATAGATATATAATAGAATCCGCTTATTGTAATCACTTTTGGGCTCATTTATACTGATAACATTAAACAGAGTAAGTAAATAAGACTATAATTAGCGCAAATTCTTGTTTTATTAACTCTGGCATTAAAAGGACACGTTAAAATACTTTTTAAAAGTGTGTAATTTGAGAATGAATTTATTAATTAAAATTATTATAAATCATATTCTAATTTTAATAACATTAAACGACTGATATTATAATTACAATAAAACAAATGATAAAAAGAAACTTTGTAACGTTTTCACGTCGTATATATATTTTTTTTTTCTTTTTCTTTTGAAAAGGCGCTTCTAACAAAGATATTGCTATAATGCACATCTTACAAGTCCATTATATGCTGCAATCTGGCATAAAGCTGAGAAGAAACTGAGAAAAACGTATCTGTGACCGAAAAAAGAATGAGAATGATAGATGAGAGTCCACGGAGATGAAGAAAGACGCGGGGGATGCTGAGATAGTCACCCTCCACTACTTGTTCGCTAGCTATCCGATTGCTGTGGTTTAGCTTTCTTACCTTTCAATCGATTCTTTTGTGATAAGACAGGGGGAAAAAAATTCAAAAAGACGTTTAGAAGGAGATATAAATATGCAGCTGTTGAGTTTATTGTTTAGATAAGACGTTTATTGCACCATCCAGTTAGTTTCTGACATATCCGTGAGGGGACGCCACATGCCGGACGGTTGCTAGTCGTAAAAAACTATATATATAAAAGGATCTAGCTTCTTTTTTATTTTATCAGAAAACACTTTTCCTTTTTTAATGCTGTATATCTCGGTTAGGGTTTTTTTTTCTTACTTTTTATAAAATGCTACTTAATGCAACACATTGCAATATTTCATTTTTGTATATTTTTCTTTTGGCATATGGAAATTCGATAGATAACGCGCACTTTTTTGTTTATTTATTTATTTAAAATTTTTTTATGTTGAATAGCTTATTCCTGCTTAAAATTAGATTATTTTACTTGAAAAAATATATATACATAATAAAATTTACTTATTTATTTATTTTTTAAATACAGCTGTTTAAAAACTCAATTTATTTTATTAAAAAATTAA
>NW_019385571.1:160780-195855 GCF_000671375.1 Centruroides sculpturatus
ATAAAGTAAAATGATAATTAATTTCAAAAATATATAAATTAATATAAATATATAATATAGAAATTTTAAATATTTAATGATTTAATACGTTTAATAATGTTTAAAATTAATATTTTACATAAAATTTAGATAATTCTAACTTTTTAAGTATTAATATTTGAAATAATTAATGTAAGTTGTATACTTTAATATATTAACAATTTAGATGTATTTATATATAATTTTATATAGAAATAGAATAAAAAATATTTTTCAATCTTTCAGTTTTAGAAAATGAAAAATAAATTTAATTTTTAATGATTTTATTATACTTTAAGGTTACTTAAAACCTTTGAAATTTCAATTTATTAATTTAATCCTCTTATTTTCTGGAATAAATGCATCAAGAAATAAACTAATGAAAAATTAATTAAATTTTATATATACTTATAAAGAATATTAATGTATTTTTATATAAAAAATTGTAAAAAAGTTATAATAATCAAGCATTTTTTTTCTTCTAAAATTTATCATTTTAAAATATGAAAATAGTATTCAAATTGACAAGATAATGTATTAGAGAGAATATTCACTAAATCAATGTAAAAAAATAAAATAAAATAAAATAATAATAAGTGATAATTTATTATTCTAATAAGACAATTATAAGTGATTGCTAAATGCCATTTTTCCGTTTTATTTATCAGAAAATAGCATTTTTGGCTTGAATTATGCGACAGATATCAAGTTTCAGATTTATACTAAAATTTTGATCAGCTGACAGCTTCGTGTTGTACCTGTTCATTAATTTTGTTTAAAATTGCATGAAGACACACAGAAATTTTACATTAATGAGGAATATAACAGATCCGAATCTCAGATAAAAATCTAAAAACTTATGATATTGTCATACAGAGAACATCTATTATATTTGAAAGGAAGCCCGAATTCAGGGGCGTCGTGAACAAAATGATACTTTAATTTTCCATAAAATTATATCATTTAACACATAAAAATGCCTTAAAATATACAAAAAACAATAGTTAATTAATTAAATTTATAATCAAAATGTTTAAGTATAGAACAATACCATACAATGCACTAAACATCAAGCTATACAATTTAATCAATTGGAAAATTATACGTGAAGATTTATATTTAATTAATAATGAAACTTCTTGCAATATTTAAACTAAAATTTAAACGATAACATATGAGCTTATTGTTTAGATTATATTGAATATTATGCTGATTATGATCTCGTTTGAATGATTAGAATATTTAATGTAATTATACGACAATTAACTCTGTTTACTATATCAAAATGCAATGTCACAATTCAGTATACAAATATATTGTTGTTTAGGTGATTAATCCAATTAGAACTACATTAAATTGTGAAATATGTAAAAATGTAAAGGAAATAAGAAAATTTTCATTTATAATACTTATAAATTTATTTTTTAGCGAATTTTTGCTTGTTTAGAACAATATAATGTCACAATTCTGTATGCAAATCTATTATTGTTCAGGTGTCAATCCAATTAGAAGTACTGTACATCAATTATCCTCATTATAATATATTTAAATTGTGAAAATTCTAAAAATGAAATGGAAAAAAGTAATAAAATTATAAATGTATTTATTAAAAATTGAGTCATTTAACAAATTTTTACTTTCCCAAATTACTGAAAATATTTTCATTTAAATTGTTTAGTAAACTAGTAAAACACTAGTTCTAATATTAGGTATTTTTACTTTATTTTATTCTATTTTTAAATATATAAAATTTAATTTAATTTATTATAAAAATTCAAAAAATATATTTAAAATTTAATTGTAATATTTAAATTTTTATTATGGTCACAAACTAACTTTCTGGATTTAAAAATAGAACTTACATGTGAATGATATTTTTAACTAATAACTGATAGACAAACATAAATTTTGAGTGATTTTTGTATTGAACGGATGTCTTTTTATGTAAGATGTAAGTATTTTAATTGAAATTTTTATTAATTACATAAATATATATGCATATTCATGTTATAATTTTAAAAAAATTAATTTATATTTTAAACTATAATAAAATTACAAGATGTCTAAATAATTATTTCCTTATTGAATATTTCAAATATATTAATAACTTTATTAATTATAACATAGAAATATATATAAATAATTTATTAAAAATGTAATATATTTTCTTTTGATAAATGCATTAAAATATAATTTTGAGAAAACTGAAAAGTGATTATTCTTGGAAAATTATCATTATAACTATGCCTATACCTTTTTTTAATATGAATATTATACCATTGCAATTTTCTGTTTTGTATGTTTTTAAATAGATGATGACCAGATGTAACAGTGAATAATTATGGTATATTGTTTATTTATAATAGAATGAATTATTATTGTTTTGATGTAAATTAAAATATAGATTGTATAATACATATGTATAGATGATAAACTTTATTAATAATAGTTGAATATATTCTAACCATTAGCAACCTTTGTACAAATTAGTTATATCTCAAAATTTTATCTGTTCAATGACATCTTTCAAGCTTCTGTTGCTGTAGTGATGACCTACCCGACCTTATTCGTGTCAACGTAGCATATCCTGCTTAGAAGACAACAATGATGTGAAATTTCCGCGAATTTTTCCACGTCACCTGTTACGTAAAACGGACATATACAAAATATCCTCCAGCTTTTATTTTTCCCCCTTTTTTTTAAATGTTTTTACCCGTATTAACAGTGTCATTCACTATAAAAGCAATGGAAAGTATGTTTATATATTTTCTTTTCGTTTATTTATTTAATTATTTAATTACTCTGTTTAATAATAGTCAATCCACGTGTAACGTCAGGATAGGGTCACTTATAGTATTTGTATAGGAATTAAGGATTTATTTTGATGAAGAAAAATATAATTCATATGAATTTTATAAATTCATATGAATTTATAAATGTAAAATTAATACGTTATAAAATTCTAAATTAGAAACGTCATAATTTTATAAAATATGCATCATCATCGACATTATTTTTATTTGCTTAAAATCGAAAGCAATTTTTTAAATAGAAAGAATTAATCGTTAATTAATAATAAAAAACGAGAACCCGAAAATTTAGTTTTAAATTTATTTTTAATTATTAATAACTTATAAATTGCTCCAGTTTGCATAAAAAATATTTTATTTTTAAAAAAATTTTTTTAATTTTAAAATTATAACGTGAACGCTAACAAAAGACAGACGATAACTTTTGTTTACGGTAGAAAAATAAATTTAATTAATTTAATACTAGAAAATTATTATAAATCGAACAGAATCGATAATAAATATTAAAGAAAATAATAATAAACCGTTAAAACTAATTTAAAAAATAAATAAAAAATAAAATCTATTAATTTGAATAATTATCAAGCAGCGCCACTCGATGGTATACGAAGGAACTAAAGAAGATGGCTGGGACATCGGAGGTAGTCAGCCGAATCGGTACGTCGTCCGTTTCGCTTGACGAACGAGAGCATTTTATTTTTCAAAGCATACGTTATAAAGCGGTTACGATTTAGTTTATAAATAATGTTATTTTATCGGTTAATTAATAATTATTCGTAGTTTTAATCGTTGGAAGTTAAGCCTCGCATTAGTAGCATTCAAACTGGACGCCAAATAAGACGAATGCTGATTGGTTGAGAGGAGTTTGGCGCAAAATTTCGACTTGTTCTCGTAACGGTTGTGGAAGTCGGTAGTCATAGAGGAGACTCTGTAGGATTTTCACCTTCCCACCCGGATTTAGGCGTTATTACATCGTACCGGAGTAGGGAAACTTTATTATTTACTTAAATTTAATCGTGTGAAAACATAATATAATTAATTTTTTTATTTTTTTTATTTTTAATCGAAGTGGAAAAGGTTTGTTGTTTATGCATTATCGAGATGGTTTACTTTGGTAATTTTGAGTAATTTTATGTATTTATTGCTTTATTTTATTAGTGTGCAATGTCAGTTATCAGCCTGCATGATAGTAGCACCAGTATACACGCTTTGTTTGGATGCGGTAACGAGGAGTGGAGAACTACCACGGGTATTCGGCCACGCGCACATAGTAGACACGAGTTTAAAGAGTGTTGCGAAGTGCTGGCTCGTTGGAGTGATGGTCTGTCGTATCTCGGTATTGTTGTTGAGGTGAGCGTTACTTTGTGTGTTAATTCTTTACCCATTAAGTAATTTGTCTTGTCCAGATGAAACCGGTTAACTGATTTATTTTAGTGCCATTATATGTTGTGGATCAGTATTGTTCAACCTAATTGAGGACTGCAAGTTATATGCGACTATGAATTGTGCTTATTTATGCTTGTGTGGAGTTACCGTTCATAACAAAGTACTTACGGTAACTCCTGATTACTGTTTAAATGTCACTCAGTATCGGTACGATCAGATATTTTCCTGCAGACTCGCGATTCAAAGACATTGCTTTAGATGGCTTATGGGAATATTTTAAGTTTATAAGAGAGAGATTATGTTTGCATCAGACTAACAATGAGAGTTTCATTAAATGAGTAGTTTAGAGTTACTTATTAATGAATTATTTGATTAATAAAATCATATCTAAAGTGTAAATATATGCAAAATATATTTTAATCTAAAGAAGAAAAAAACCATGACCAGAGCATTAAAAAAATATTTGGCCTCAGGATTTGGGCCTCACTCAAATATGTCTTTAAGACTGTAACCTTTTTTTTTTCTTGTCTGGATCTTAGACTCTAGCTGTGTTCACCTAAAAATAAATATATTGGAATTTACTTTTTGTATATTATTTATTTATTTAATAAATGTATAAAATCTACAGGATAAATNCCTCACTCAAATATGTCTTTAAGACTGTAACCTTTTTTTTTCTTGTCTGGATCTTAGACTCTAGCTGTGTTCACCTAAAAATAAATATATTGGAATTTACTTTTTGTATATTATTTATTTATTTAATAAATGTATAAAATCTACAGGTTAAATTTACAATGTCATTTGAATCATTTACAGTTATAAGCAGTAAATGTACAAGTATTTTAGCTCTTTGGTGTGATCATATTGCTCATTGTTTTTTGCAAGGGGAAAAGTTCAGACCGATTTGAATTAGATTGCTGACGTTAATTGTTTCTGCTATAAATCATCATCGTTTTACAAAAAGAAGTCAATAAAGATTGATTAGGTACAATTGCAGCTCCAAATGAGGTGGTTGGGATCATTTCAGAGTCATACACCATGCCCATATGAGTAAAAAAATATAGAAGAAATATGATGTTCTACTTTGCAAGATATAGATCTGAAATCAGCCTATTTAGAATTCTGAAGATTCTCAAAAATATGGTAAAATTTAAAAATGAAAAAATCCAGAACTATTTCTCAAAACAATGCTAAAAATCAACTATTTTCCATTTAATTAGAGAGATAGAAAAGCTCATAAAATGCAAAAATGCCATTGCACTGAATAGTATATCTCTAATTGTTTTATGTGTAAGTTTTGTCTTAGTGGTATTGTATGGTCAAATATTTTTATGTATTATTTGTTTTCGTGTGTTGTTGTTTGTGTCACAATGACATATCTTGATGTTATTGTGATCTTTAATATCTTAATATATGGTTCAATGTTGTTTTCTGTTTTTCGAATTTTTAAATGTCTTCGTTGAATATATTAAAATTTGTAAACAGTTACGTTGAATATTTTAAAGAACGCCTGACGATTACCTATAAACTAGGCTGAAAATGTTAGTTTGAAAACGTATTACCAAAAAACACTATCTTAGGTGGTTTATTCTTCAAAATTAAATTATATCATAGTTAGCATGTAATATAATGGCAGCACCAGCCAAAGAATGTAGAATGACTGTTGATCAAACTAGGCAAAGCTTTATGTAAATTAAACTTCTTATTGGAATGTAGAGCAAACGTATATCTTATATCAATATACAGATTCAACCCATCAGTTCAGAGTGAATCATTGACCAGGAGGGTGCCTTAATAAGTCCTTATGTCTAGTTAAAGCTACCAAGTACCAGCTTTTGAAGAAAATGAGTAAGATTGAGAACAGATTACACTAGAGACAACAACACATTACCTGCAGCAAATGCATATTTTGCTAAGTTACATGAGAAAGTGGCCCACAGGCTTAATTCTTTAAACATGAGATTGGCCAAAATTGCCTTAATTCATTTGAGATAGAATTGATTGAAAGGAAAGTTGTTTGACTGGTTTTGTTTGGGATGACATTGTATTACTGAATAGAGTGCAACAAACCAAAAAATGGGTCCAGTATATCTGTTGCATACTGAACTTGAACCTTACAACAATCCTACATGAGGTTGAAAAGGAGAAACAGTGAAATGTTGGTATAACAAAATTGAGGGGACCATCAAAATATTTTCATTATATTGAAATACAGTCAAAAATGCAAAGATAAAAGAAATTTAATGATGATAAAAAAAAAAATCTCTTACATTTTGAAGTAAGAAAGTTTTTAAAAATTCAGTTTATCTATTAGTATTTATATGAAACCAAATTTCACATTTTCAGAATGTAAATAAATTAGAATAAAAAATGGTCAAACAATATCATGAGTGAACAACTAAAGTAACAATATAGTAGTACTGATTACAGTGGTGCCTTGTATAACGTACTTAATCCGTTCCAGGTACATGTCCGTTATACGAAACGCATTTCCCCATAGAAATACATGTTAAAACATATAATTCATTCCGCAGTATAAAATAACCGTACTGTACCATTAAAAAAAAAAATGAAAATGGAGCAATTATGCCGTGTAGTCAGATGTTGTGAGGAGGAGGTGGAGGAACACTTTCTTCAAACATTCATACAGAAACACTTTTTACACATTACAGCAGGACTCTATTGTTTTTTAATCAGAGTCAGATTCAGGAGAGGTTACCAGAGCTTGCAGGGTCATCTCCTCTTGTTCCATCCTTTGTTTTTTGGCAACTGGCTTCTTGAAAAACATGTCCAAGGTGTTCCTCAACATCTGTCAGAAATGACAGGCAAGGGTTGTCACTGTAGAGATCATTGATCCTGTTGGCCTCAGCTCTGTTTGGATAATGAGTGTTGGTAAACTCCTGAACCTCTCTCCATTTGACATGGAAGTTTTTGTCAACTTTCACTCCTTCTGATGATTTCTTGCTTTGTTTCAATTGAAATCACCTTTCTGTTTTTTAGAAGCCACGATTTGCACTATACTTGAATAAATGTAAATACCCTGCACTGAGGTGATGTATGTAATAAACAAGGGAGCAAGCTGAATTCCAACATGAGCTCTGTACTTCAGATATACTAATAATATATTCTAATAATACTAATATATTATAAAAATAGCAGATTGTCATTGGCAACGGCAAAAGAGTGGAAACAGCATTCGCACTTGTTCACAGAAAGTCTGTTGTTTGCCTCACATAACTGCCGAACAGAAAGTCTGTTCGCAGTGTTTGTAATTCGAGGTGTACATTATACGAGGCACCACTGTAGTTGGAATCTTAATTAAAGATGCAAGACTTATTTCTGATTGAAGCCATTATTTTCTGGTAAAAGAAGTCTAATTTTTGTATGTTGTTTCTTTAATCAAAGATTTTTCAATAAAATCCAGTACTGTTACAGCATTCCAGTAGGCTGTCAGGCACATCTTTTTGTTTAATTTTTTTTTTTGCACATTATCCAATACTAATTTATTCTCTTTCAAAAAAACTGCTTTCATTCTTTGTTTTTCTCCATTTTTTTCTTGTAAACCTAAAAAGAAATAAACTGTAGAGTAATAACATTAAATGAAACCATAACTAAGGATTAAAGTTAGTGTTGCCAGTTCAACTAGACATGAATTTTAATGTTGCCAGACTATTTGACATAATATTTATCATTTACTAATAAAGAATGATTTGTGTATTTATAGATTTTGTTATAATGAAACTATTCTTTTGTAACAGGCAGAATTTTTATTACATTAAACTGAAACATTTTTTCGTTGAGCTGAATAGGAAATTGGCAGGAGATTCAAGATATATTTGTTATATTGAAAATTTTATTATACTGGCATTTCACTATATAAAGAATGGACCTTATTACAGCAGAATATTTTAGATGGGAAACTGTTCTCAAGTGCAACAAAATGATCACAAACATAACATGGCCCAGAATAATGTGTGGTTCATAAGGAAATGGTTGGATAGTAACAAATTCATACTAACCAGAGCAGATAAATGTAAGAAATTAGTAATATTTAAAAAATTAACATAGTCTTACAAGAATATAGTAAAACAAATGAATGTAAGGAGGTAGGTGAGAACATCCTCACATCTACATCAAAATGTGTCAAAAACTTTCAAAGTTGGCCTTCACTAGAAAGTTACCATCTTTTTAAGAAAATATGCATACTGACACCGGCTATTTCACATTTGCTAAAACAAAAGAAAGAAAGCTTTTTGGTTTCATAGAAAAAGGTATTTATCCATCTTACTAGAGAGTGACATAAAAATTTATAACGTCAGCTATGCCGTCTTACAATTTTTCCATAACAAAGTCAGTAATCCTGATTTTGAAGAAATCTCAAATTTAAGTTTAATGGAGAATGAAATTACTACTACTATGAACTAAGAAAGCATGTACTGTACCCCTCTATTAAACTGGATCTGTGGATGCTCTGAGACTTTTTAGTGTGTTTATATTCCTGACACCAATAAATACCAATCTGAAATCATAGAAATGACAGACTATGCATCCTTTGTTCTTTGCATTTGAAGGGTGTTTTTATAAACAGAACAGTGAAGTACCCTTGAAGAGCCTAGTAT
This sequence comes from Centruroides sculpturatus, assembly GCF_000671375.1. Taxonomy (NCBI): domain Eukaryota; kingdom Metazoa; phylum Arthropoda; class Arachnida; order Scorpiones; family Buthidae; genus Centruroides; species Centruroides sculpturatus. The sequence continues at coordinate 169,614 of NW_019385571.1, forward strand.
CACAAAGTCTTCAGTTGTGAGCCATTTAGAAAATAATATCTTATCAAACTTTTTTGTTGTTGTTAAGTTCCATCGAGTCGTCGACGACTCCTGGTGACTTCATGGACAAGTCTTCTCCATCTTGATCTTTCCCTTGTTGTCTCTCGTAGCTCCAAACTTTATAAATGAATTTATATTATTATACTAAAGGTACATAGACAATGTACTGTAAAGTGGGAATACTTTGCACCACTGCAAATCACTTTTACCAACCCCTGACAAGTGAAATATGAATCATTTGAATACATTTCTTATTTTATCTCACAGAAGGCATATTATAGCACATTTCATAATTGAATTGGTCATCCCACAATTTTTTGCACTGGTGTAACTCTTGATTGAACTTTAGACTGAAAAGTCTTAAATATTGGCATTTCAACTTTTGTGTCTATTCCAAAGCCTCAAAGTTATAATATGGTAAATGTGTATTTATTTTATTTCTAATTATGTTGACAACTTATAGAAAGAAATCATTTATTTATACTTTATGCCCAAAATGTACAGTTCAAGTAAATGCAACTGCACGTAAACATTTTGATTATGTTGGGGTTACTTTGCACCAGCATGGAGATGGAACGAGCATAGGAGAATGTTTGTTTTCTGATTGTGCTGTTTCATAAGTGACTGAATTCCCTGTGGATGAGTCTAAACTACACTGCATCGTTCATGCTTATTTGGGTAGGACTGGAAGAATAGTGAAACAGTTCATAAATAATCAATCGGGAAAAGAATTATTGAGAGGCTTTTTAAAAAAATCACAACTAAAATTACTTTTTGTAAACATAAAAGCAAGCAAACATAAAAGAAGGCTAGAACAGGTATGTCCAACCTGTGGCCTGCAGGCCACACTGCGGCCCACTACACCCTAAATTCTTTAGGTACAGTTTTGTTTATTTTGTTAAAGTATGTTGTAAAAATTATTCTCGTTTCACTGGATACTCTTTGATGTTATAATGATGTAATTGATGCTAGAAAATTGTTTTATCTAGAAAACTGTTATGCATGTGGGTAGTGCATACTATTGTGAACAATTCTTTTCATGCATGAAAAACATCAAAACTGCTGAAAGAAATGGGTTGAGTGATTCCCATTTAACTAACATTCTTACAATTAAGACTAGTACTTTAAAAGTAGATATTAACAATATTATAAAAGAAAGGCAATGTAAAAAATCGCATTGAATTTATTTTTAATTTTATTGTCAATAATTTTTTTACTGTCAATAAATAATACAATATTTTTTTGTAATTATATATATTTGTTATTAAAATTTGATATTCCCATTTGAACTTTTTAAAAGTATATATTTATATAAGGTACCTTTGTGGACCTCTGAATATATGTAAATTTCTAATTTGACCCATTACGAAAAAAGGTTGGACAACCCTGGGCTAGAGCATTAATAACAAAGGAAACGCTTATGGATTAAAAAATCACAACACGGCAAATACAGTCAAACCTCTGAACAAAGCCATTGACAGGAAAATTTAAAAAATGGCCATTATAGGAGGTGAATTGAAAATTGCACATATATAAACTTAATTTATTACTTTTAACTTTGTGGGAAAAATCACAAAAAAAAAAAGATTAGTTTATAGAGTGCTTCTAAAAACACATTTAGATTTTTTAAAATTTCTTCAAATTCTTATTTAAAAAACATCTGAAATATAGTTGTTGTTGTTTGTTGAAAACGTTAGATTATTAAAAGGTCCGAAAACGTTAGATTATTAAAATCTTTTGACTGCTGGAAGTAGTATTGAGGTGTTAATTGTTGTTTGTGTTTGTTGAAATTTTTTACCTTTTGCTGTTGGAAGGTGGGAGGTATTTTAAGAATTTGAATGTTTAACTCAATTGTGGAAAATGAATAGAACATTGGCCTTATCTCAGTCAAAAAGAATATTTGAAAATTTTGTATTTTAGAATATCGCTGATGATGAGAATTCTTCCCAAAACATTACAATAGATAAATAGTTAAAGTTATGAATTCAGAAGATGAATATTTGTCCATTTCTCTGAATGCATGTGCTATGCATTATATTCCATATTTCTTTATTAGTTTTTAAGTTAATGAAATACAGGTAGCCCTCGGTTTATGCAGCAGTTCCGTTCCTACAAAAGCCGGCGTAAAACGAACCCATATTTACAATGAGATATAGGGTTAGGTTCTACATGTTAGGTACATAGTGAAAAATAAGCAAATAATTTTTTAATGCAATATAATACAAAATACATATAAATTTTTAATTTTTAAAACGTATTTTATCATAAAATAAAGTGAAATGTTTTCACTAAAAAATTTTAGTTTTGGATCTCTTACATTTTTTCGGAAAAAAGTATCCATCTTTAATTGTTTACATTTTTGTTTTCTTTCATTGAGAATTTCGGAATATGGTCGAATGGATGCGATGATGCTTTTTTTTACATGTGCACTTCGCTCCCAATTATCGTCTAACTCACAAAGTTCATCTGTCAAACTTTTCATAGTTGAAAGGATACATTAACTTGACGTAGAGCCCGACAGACGAGCGGAGACACTGATTGGTCGACCACCGGTTGCTGTAGCACATGTATAAGGTCAGTTTGAGCGGGAAAATTCAAGGTGGCTAAGGAGAGATAGCTATCGTCTGGCTAATAAAAAAGTATCGTCTGGCCAAAAGTAGATTTGTCTCACTAACGATAGTTTGTGATCGCCAGAAATGCTACTACGTCGTAAGGTGTTTTCTTGAACGAATTGATACAGGATACATTCATTGGCGCTATGGATTTGGACGCCATTTATTGGACTATTAAGTTTGATAACTTGACTCGTGGGTACCTAAACGTTTAGTGTTTTAATATTAACTTAATGCAAATGTATACATATCCAATAATATTAAACAGAAAAACTAAATATATTCAATAAAAATCTTTGTTTTAACGAATATACAATGTCGTGGCTCAGTAATACATCAACACTGAAATGAAAATCAGTCTGGCATAGGGAAAATCGGTGAATTACACCGCAAAACAGCAAATTGCATAGCGGCGTTATTGTGAATCGGCGTAAACCGAGGGCTACCTGTATATGGTTTAACTTCTAAGTTGTATGCTGGAAGTAATTTCACTTCTAGTAACTGTCAAATTCTTCAAATAATGCTACGTCTTTAAACCATTTGTATTTTATCCACATATTTACATTATATTAAGCATAACATTATTCTCTTATTATTAGTGTAACGTTAAAAATAGTTAATCCGTATAAAATTTCCTCCTGTGATCTTTGTCAAAATTTTCTGAAATTTTGCATATAAGGGATTGATACTGTTAAAGGTTGGGGAAGTGAGGAAATAAATTGGTTAAAGGTGTGTCATATCTTGAGTAGAGTTGGACTTAATGATGATTTTACTTGTTATTAGCATTTGCAATTTTTTATAAAACCCATCCCTACCCCCCAAAATTAAGTTTTTTGCCATTTTATAATAATTAAAAACATGGTTATTTTTAATAAAATATCATAACAGATGGTGCCACCAAAATTTTAAATGTTGCTGGGAAAGTTAAGCAACTCCTTGCTGGATATTTTTTATCTACAGAATTACTTAAGGCAGCAATTTTTTGCTGACATTCCATGCATTATTCTGAGTACAATTAATGTTTGACAAATTTTATTCTGTAAAATCCTGTTTTGTTTACAGAACTGTCCTTGAACATGCTCACAAAAAGAATCCCTTCAAACTTTTCAACAATGTGGGTTAATGTGATACAAGCAACTGAAAAGTGGTGAAGTGAAAGGAAATGAACAAGCTGGATATAAATGACAGGAGAGCCGAGATGTTTCTCAGAACTGTTTTTGCATTTTTTGGACATGGAATAAGGCTGTAAAGGTCATAGTGTTACAGGCTATCTTGGAGACAAGCATCCAAGGTTGTTGTTATGACTTGCAGACTACATGTGCCATTATGTCAAGCATAGCTGACTATCTCTTGTGGCAATCGTTTAAATCTCCAGAAAATCATTTTTGATGACAGTAGTTCTCCAAAAAATGACATCAGAGTGGAAAATTGCCACCTTATGCATGTGATGATAAAGAAAAAATTGTATGCAAGGCAGGCAATTGTATCAAATTTAGAATAAATGTATTACTTCATTTAACAAAAGAAGATAATTAAGACAAAAAGATATAAATAGATCAATAAGCAATCTTAATGTGGCATTAGTTATATGATACTGATTTTTGCAAAAAAAAAAAAAAAGTCATTACTGCAGGAGTTTGATTTTCTACAATTCTTAACAAAATGTTTGAATTTTTAATTGCATAAACTATAACTGTGGCACTAATATGGTTGATGTTTTCTTTATGTAATTTCCTCTATGATCCTTTTTTTTTATATATTGGATTCATATTAGAATAACAACGATTACTAGGAAATGAGTGAACTTTTAGTGCAATTGCAATTCTGCAGTTTTTACAAAACATTATAAGTGTTGCATAGTAAACTGTATCATTTATGTTACTGCTTTGTACATTGCACAAGTGATTAAGAAATTAATGTAATGTTCAGTATTCCATGCTATGTAGTATGACTTGCATTTCTTAATACAATTTATGGGGTTGATAGAGGATATGAGTTAATTATTTTGGATGTATTATATAACAAGGGTACACAGACTTTTTGCTATAAGAGCCCTAGTTACCTACCTGAAAATATTGTGAGCCACACCTAAAGTTCTTGGTATAAAAAAAATTTTCAGAGTCATAATGTATTTATTTTGACAATTAAAGCTGTTACATTAATTAAAGTAAGCTGTTTTTATGTATTTATTACATTTTTAAAAAACATGAGTTGACTGTGGGTCTGGTGTATTTACAAAATACAGAAATTTTTAAAAATAACATTTTTTATTTATTAGTTGAGCCACAATTAGGCTATTGAAGAGCCGCATGTGGCTTACGAGCCACAGTTTGGGCATCGTTGTTATATAAGACTGTTTTCGAGCATTACAGGGATGTGAGATGATAGTCAAAAAGTGTAAAAATAGCATTACATAATTTATGATGATCCCTATATATATTGTTTGCTATGTGAAGTAGTAATAATATTCAGCACTCACATTAGACAGTCATTAGCCACCACAGATATTAAGAATGCTTTATAATGTTGATCATGGATTTGGCTCAGTTGCATTGTAATGATAATGTCAAAGACAATCTAATAAATCCAACCCAGACTATCCATGAAAACTTCTGAGAATAAGATCCAGTCTAGAACATGAGTAGTCAGAATTGTGGTTTGTACCTTAGTTACAAGCCATGATTCTGACTACCCACGGTAGTGATTTTTTAATTATATAAATATTAGTTTAAGTAATTTTTAATAGTAAAAAAGTTTTTGAAACATTAAATTTTATAAAACATATTAGGTGGATAATGAAAATCAAAGGTGCCTTGTGAATTTTGAAGATAATTCTTTACATTGGATTTTATATAAAGATTTACAAACTGGTATGTATGTTTAAATATTTAATTGTATAATTGCATAGTAGTAATTGATTCTGAAAAATAATTGTCAAATAAGCTGAAATCCAGAATAGCATTTTGTACATATGACAATTATTAAATATAGTAAAATTCTTTCCTATGGAAAGTACCTGAAATAACTTTTGTTGCATTCTTAATTAAAATATTTTTAGAGGATAGCTGATCAGTATTTTTAGTTATTACATGCAATATCATAATGCTTGTAAAGGATGGCTGGAAAGTCCTAATTGTTTGTATGAAGAAAATGAACAGCTTTGTCATGAAAATTTGAAAATAGTACTTGTCTTTGCTTCTCTGACATGTGATCCATACTGTGGAATGTTCTGTCTCCTGATATGGCAGAGGAAACTGGCAACAATGTTGAGTAGGATGTTGAAAGGATGCAATGGCTGATACAAATGATACCATAAAATGCTCCTCTGTAGTGACATCCATGTGGGTTCACAAGCATCAATTACAAACAAAATAATGTGTGACATAATGAGTGGCTTTACTGTGCATTTTAGTAAATAACAAGTCACAGCCAATGTTGTTAGGTTGGGAAAAGAAAGCTTTTGCAATGGGAAGTGTGCGAGATGCATCTTGTAGTGGGAGGCCAAGCACTTGTTTGGAAACTTGTGCTGCTGTGGGGAGTCAATCATACAAGGTGAATCAAAATTATGTGAACACTATTTGAGAGAAAGCATTTACTCAAAGTTTGCATTATACAGAGTCTCAACCTGACCACCAGCATGATTAATGCACTCAAACCAACATTCAGCAGTACAATTTAGTGCCAGAACACCAGAGATTGGGGAGACTATAACAACAGTCCATCATGACCAGTCGGAATAGAAAACAAAACAAAATTAAGATGTTTCAATAATAATGTTTAATTAAAAATTAAGATTGTTCACATAATTTTGACTCACAAAAGATTGTTCACATAATTCTGACTCGCCCTGTATAATCACCAACAAATTCAACATACAAATGTGATGCACAGTTAATCATTCCAAGATTAACAATACAAGTCCACATAAAAAAGGACTTCAAGTTAGAAGTTTCCATCTAGTAATGGTTAATGAGTTGATGGATGTAGATCTGGATTGACACATGCATTCCTGTCAAATAATGCTGCAAAGCTTTCTAAGAACAATGGACCAGATGAATGTTTTCAGATTGTTCAGATTGTAATGTTTTCAGATGAATGTGTGATTTATTTCTGCTCTTGGAATCACAATGTGTTTTTCTTGGATAAAGAAAATCCTCATTTCTTTGAGGAAATCAAGCACAACCCACCTCATATTATGGTTTGGGAAGGCATGGCTACAGGTATTATCTGCTTTGAAGGTTAATCAGAAAAATTATCTCAGCATGCTCAAGGACTGGTTTGTTTCCCAAGCTTGCAGCAAAAACAGTTGCTGATGCTGTTTTGGTTTCAGTAAGATAGTGTGCCAGTGCATTTTGTACTAAATGTCTGTGCAAATCTGGACCAAATTTTCCCAAATCTCTGGATCAGATATGGGTCAACAGAGTCTTCAGCTCCTTTGCCTTGGCCTCCAATGAGTCCTGACAATGTCTTCTGGAGTCTTGTGAAAGTGCTAAAATTTCAATACTCCAGACTAGCAATCTGAAAAATGTAGTTTATGCAGTGTTCTGAATTGTCACCCTGCAAATGTTGTTGTGAATGAACAAACATGGAAGTGCATAAGGCTGTGGTATGAACATGGAGCCTATACAGATATTTTTTATTCATAAGAGTAATCACTGTACTTTAATGTCGTGTGATATATAGATATCACACCTGTCGTGTAAGTCAGGTGTAAAGAGACTTTCTGGCCACCCTGTATTATGTTGTACAATGTAAATTCAGAAAATTTAATTTATAAATAATTTGACCAAATTTAATCTGGAAGAAATTAAATTTTGTGACTAGGAAATATCTATTGATAATGATATCAATGGATACATGAAATGTAATATTTAATTTAGATTTTTGGAAAAAACTTGGGAAATTTTAGCATTGATTTTGCAGTTTAAAATTGACAACTTACTGTTACCTTATTCCAGCTGCTTAAGAATTTAAAACATTTTTTGATCTGAATGAAAAAAAATTCTAAGTAAACTTTTAGTTAAACCTTTTTTTTACATAATTTCTAGGTACTATGCAGACAGATGAAATAACATGTGCAATTTGTGATGGAGAGAAATCAGAAGCTCCAAATGAAATAGTGATATGTGATAGATGTAACAGAGGTCAGTAGATTGAAATTAATTAAATATTAATATTATATATTAATGTTTTAAATTAAGCATTTAATAATTTATCACAATTTATATACATACAAAAACAATAAAAAAAATCGAAAGTACATAAAAAGGGTAAAATAATTCAGCATCATTGTTTGGACTTGTCCTAATGATACACATATGGAAAGTGATCAGGCAAACATGCCAATAACTACTCTGGTGTTCCCTCCTCATTTAAAATTAGATAGGGATTTGGAGACATTTATCCATGTTTCAATATAGTTTCTAGCTAGTTGTTAATTGTGAGTGTAATGTCATAGAGCATTTGTAATTTCATCAAAAAGGTAAAATATCAAGTTTCTCTCTTTTGATGGCAAAATGCTTTGATTTGAATTATTATTTTGGACCATTATAGTTTATCTATGAAGATCTGGGAAAAAATAACATCTGTAGAACTGAAAAGTAATGTATTGAACACAATTTCAACTCCTTTTATAAATAATTTTTATGGTAAGTTTTAGTAAAGATATGAAATAAAACAGTTGTAAAGCAACTTAAGATAAATATTTGCTGAAACAAACTAGTTTGTATAATAACTCAAATAACGTATGCCCTTCACTTAGTAAATAGACTAATCTTTGCTTTTGAGCATGATAAATACGCCGATAATAAATATAATATTGTAAACAATGGGTTGGCAATGACTATTCATTCGTTCACATGTGAGTGGTCGGATTCGGGAGTTTGGACGTCCTGAGAGACAATGCAGCTGAAAGAAGTGCACACTACAACTTAATTAAAAATATCCATTTATTTTTGTAAATTATTTACACGTATACATAAGGTAACATTATAGAGTTCGAGCGTCATAAAATGAATAAAGCTTCGGTAGAAGTAACTTTTTTTTTTTTTTTTTTTTTTTAGTTACACGTATACATAAGGTAACATTATAGAGTTCGAGCGTCATAAAATGAATAAAGCTTCGGTAGAAGTAACTTTTTTTTTTTTTTTTTTTTTTTTTTATAAGTTAGCCAAGAGAGAGAGAGCTTATATTCTTGCGCATGGTGCTAAATACCTTGGTCGGTTGAATCGGCTTGATCGAAGTCTTGAAGTCACAAAACGTCCTTATGACAGGATGGAGAGGTTTCTTGGTTGGGTACAGTTAGGCTGCTTGATGATACCATTCACAATCAAATGTTTGTTTCTAGGGCGTCTACGGCAAAGGGCAGTTGAAAGGATCGGCAAGGGAACACTCACATGGAAAGGAGGACTCCCTGTGTTGGTTTCGATGTTTGTCTCTTATTTTGGGGATCTTCCCCTTGATTTTTATGCCCTTTTTAGGCAATGTTAATTTTTTTTTACCAATAAGTGATTTTTGGATGAAAGTTCCTGGTGACACATTCGGAAGACGTGTCACTTTTGGAAAGGAAGTAGATCCAGGAAAAGTTGCGATCACATCTTTTTAGTGTTGGGAAAATTTTTTTTTATATAATATGTGAAATTTAAGCATTAATTTAAACAAATTTGATATATTTAGTTGTTGTTAATTAAAATTTCCATCTCATCCGGTCTCTCACAATACGCTTTCATAAATCTTTAACATTTGCTCACATACATTCACTTCGCACACTGAAATACTTTGATTCTTTTCCCCCACATTGTCTTTTCAACAAAATTTCAAGTAAGTTGTGTCAGATATTTTTGTGATCATATATCATAACCTTATAAATTTTCTTTTTTGTTATGAAAGTACTTGGGTTTTCTGTATCTCTACAAATGCTGAAATAAAATCGTTTTCAAATTTTTTTACTTAAATAAAAGTTTTCGGAAAAATCCAAGATGAAATATATTTTAAAATATTACAAATTGAAGGCTAAATACAAATAAAAAATTTGATGTCTTCACATATCCTTCACAATCACAAGAATACAATTAACATGAGCAGAATCAACCTTTTCTGTGAGGCTCAATATCAATTTACATATTCGTAAACAGAGAATGCTTACGAATATATAAATTGATTAAAAGTCTTTTTGTCATGGTATTCTTGAAGAAATATTTCTTGAAAAATATTTGAAAAATTCTTGAAGAAATATTTCTTGAGTTTTTTGTATTTGGTCTTCAGTTTGTAATAATCTAATTTGCAACTTTCCTATTTAAAAAGCAAAACGCTGATTAAACATGACACTTTTATTTTTACAATAAATTAGTTATATAAATCAACTGATTACAAAGCATAATTTAAAAAATGTCAACTTATTGTTTTCTGATGTGCTGATATTCTACTTATTCTGTTTTCTTGATTAGGTTATCATCAACTTTGCCATCGTCCAAGTATTCCAGATAATGTATTAAAACCAGAAGTACAATGGCATTGTAGGCAGTGCATATTTGCAAGTACTGCAAAGGTTAGTTTTAACCCTAATCATGATTTTAATAAAATAAAAATTATTAGTAGAATAAATATACAATTTCTGATAACTCTTGACTGTTAAATGGGTTAATGTTAGACACTTATATGGTACACTTGAAAATATTTTGGCGATCATTTATTCAATAATACTTCCCTTTGCATAGAAAGAAATGGCCACTATTATATTTTTAGTAAATGTAGTTTTAAAAGTACACTTAAATTTTAATTCTACTAACATGAATTTGACATAACAGATACGCAAAGTAAAATTTCACATTATAAAATTTGTTTGATATTTAAATTTTTTAAGTTCACTTTTAGTTAATTGTTACTTTAATTCTAAATTGAATATCTAAAAAGCACATTATACTGAATAAAAAAAAGTTAGTTACCAAAAAAACGATAGTTGTGACATTGGGATTGTAATTTCATTTTTTTTTTTATGATTTGATTTGATTTTAATATCAAATTTTTATTAAAAGAATTGTAGATCTAGTCACCTTTTAATTACAACATATTGAAACTATAACAATTCAAAATTAAATAAAACTTTTATTTTATTCTTGCTGTGCAGTTTCATTATTATTATTAGATAATTTTGCCTCAATACTTTTAAATTATAAAACAATAACTGTGATAAAAGGTGCACATTATTGTATAAAAAATTTTTTAATTTCTCAGTAATAATGTTTATATGGTAATTTAGGTATAGTAAAAGTTTTCACCATAATCTAATATTAAAAAAAGTAAATGGTTTCAAAAATTTGGTGTTTTTAATAGAAACATGTTACATTTAAATGATTGGGACTAAATATGCCAATCCAATTGATTGATAGTTTGGATTAATGGTGAATCTAGCTAGGTGCATGTAATGCACCCACAAGGACTCAGGCCATTTGAGTCCTGGTTGATTACTAATACCATAGAAAAAAATACAAATATTTGAAAATCATTGCATTATAATAACAAATACAAAGTTTTTACAACTTTCTTTGTGTATATACAAAAAAAAAATTATAATGAAATAATCTAATGCCTCCCTATAGACAAATTATTCATATTAATCATTTAATTAGCCAAATTCTAGTCCAATCTTTCAGACGATCATTGGTTATTTTATTATATACTCATCAGGCTTTAAGATGTTTATTATATACCAAAAAAATTATATACATATGTGACCGCAGGGTCGGCACCTCTTTGGCGCCCTGTCAGGATGACACCACTGTGTCTTGTAGTAGACACAGAAAAAAGGTCGCGTTTGTGGACTTTTAGTTCCGGGATGGAGGCGTACCGAGAGAACCAGAGGAATTACACTCTAACTCATCTAGACATAATACCCGTTTATTGGTCATACTATATACAATCGCAATAGCTATGTATAATCAGTTTAATTAACATATCTAAGTTTTTCGGTTACCCGTATTCCTGAGAGAGAGCTCACATATATTTCGCGCAAGGATAAATACCTTGGTTTGAATCGTTGATTAGTCTTGGGTTGAATCGTCGATTAGTCTTCACAAAGTTCTTTCGAACGTTGAATCGTTTTTCAAGTAGCACAAAGTTCTTTCTAACGTTGTCGGGCGTAGTCCTTTCGAACAGCGGCGATTAGATGAGTTCCTGGTAGCGACTTATCCGTTTTTGTAAAAAACGCAGTGCGCACAAATTTCCAGAGACTGACTCTTACGTATCGACCCCTCCTTTTTATAAAGGGGGTCTCGTTGGGTTTTTTCCACTGCCTTATTAGGACTGTCCTTTTTTCTTTGACCAATAGTCTTTTTCGAGATTTCGGGTGACACATTCGATGTATCATGCTTGACAAGGAACTAAGTTCGTGGGAAAAGATTTTTATGCTCGTTTTTTTATGGCAGTTTGAAGTTAAAATTTTTTCCATTTCCTCCCTTAACAAAAATTTTATTTAACGAATTTATTCACTAAACTCGACTCTCACACATATATACTTTATGGAGCCATGACACACCTAAATAACTTTTGCGCTATATTTTATAACTGATTGTACACCATCCTCTAAACCAGTGATGGCATGAATAATAATATCGTTTATTATAAAAAGTAAATTCAATATTGTGAATGAATTAAAATATTTGAGTTAATAAAGCTATTTATTAGCTTTGTTAAATCAAATGTTTTACCTTCTTTCATTGAAAATTACAAAAATATGTTTTGTCTGTTTGGTGACATTTAACAAGAATTGATAATGGGGGAAATCAAAAATTTCAATTTTTTTATTTTGATTATTGTGTACTAAAAAATTTATCTTTTATTATCTTCTGCATGATTTTAAAATCTGTTTAATAATAATTTCAAATTATGTTTACAATCTGGTTTTTATTATTAGAATATAAATGTAATTGCTCTTACATTTTCAAAAAATTAAGATTTTAATATTTTTAAAACTTGCAACATTGTCATAATCTATAGTTCAACATTAATATTCATTGCAATATTTTTGTTATTTTATAGAAAGGAGGAGCAAGAAAGAGAGGTCCAGATGGTAAATATTGTTCATTTTTGTTTCTATTCTTAAATTGTTGAATATACACTTCTAAAAGATAGTTTATTCTTGATTAGTATAGAATATCAGAAAATTTTTTAAATTTTATAACAGCAGATATAAAATAAATTTCAGTTTGTTTGTCTTGAAGCCATTGTTTTTAATATAATATACCACATCTTAGAGATATAGATAAATGATTTGGCTGGAAAAAAATTTGAAAAGTATCTTTTGTGAAGTATTTCTTTAATGCACTACAGAACTATAGTAATGAACACTTAATTAATATATTTTACTTGAATGAATTAACTGTATTTAGTATTTAATTCATTAACATTTTCAGGATTTCCTGTTGAATTTCAATGAGAAATCCTGAAGAAAGAAAGAAAAAAAAATTATGTAGGGAAGTATCTAATGAATTATTAATATTACTATTAATTATATGAAGCGTGTTAAATATTCTATAAGCTAGATCAAATACACTATCTTTTTGACAGTAGTGAAATAAAAAAAATTTCTGAAAAGTATTAAACAAATATATATGTATATATTTACTAACTATTACATAAACTGTTTCAAACCATGAATTCAAAACTTATTTTAAGTAATAAATGTTGAAGATGATCACTTAGTGATTTAAAAACTTTTTGTGATAAATTAAATGCTGATGAATATGGGTTTTGACTTATTTAATTTTTATATTTAGACAGAATACAATTAAGTTATATGCTTCAATCTGTTTCTTATTACTTTTCTGTATTTAAATAAATATGGGGAATGTTCTAAAATGCTTTACATTAAAATGTTGAACAGGTAAAAAAAAAACAGCTATTTAACTATTGCTATGTAAAGATAAGAATTGTGTGTATACAATTCAATATACATTAATAAAATGATGGGATCAAGTCATCAGTTTTCTCCTCTTAATGATTAATTTGCTTATAAGTTAGTTATAACTGAGAATTATATAAAAAAAATTTTTTGTTCATTGACCAAAAATGGGCATTTGTGGATTTTCATTTTTTAATATTTAATTCAAAGTGGCTTATTATGATAAATCTGTCTCATATTATGCAATATAAACTGAGTTTTAAAAGAAAATTTACTCTGATATTTTGACTTCTATTTTCATCTTTGGTATGACCAGTAATAATCTTTTATCCTAATGTACGATAAAAGATTATTAGTCAACTGTAACTGTCATAATATGAGAAAGCTTTTCAACTTTTTTGGAATGATTTGCACTAGAGCATCCTTTCTTCTTTCTCTCACACAGTTCTTCAGTTCATTCCAATATATTTCTGTGGTCAGTTAGAGAAAAAGATTATGCACAAGAATCTATTTGTTTTCTTTTGTTGGTTCACCTGTCTTTATGACAGAATTTGTATATATGTTTCGATTTAAAGTAATGGGATACCTTAGCAAACTTACTACAGTTCTGTAGCTTTGAAAATAGTCCTTTGTCCAAACTACTATTTAAAATCACAGCTTGATTTTGATCTTGACAAACTTTTTTGCAATTGTTACTTTTGCAATAGGCAAACTCTAATTCTTTTGACAGAGATTGTCTTATCAGTTTTTCCTGTCAGCATCTCATCTCATTTCTCAGGATTAGATCAATAATTGTCTGATTGTTTTTAATAGTGTTCATTTACATCAGCCGTCATAAGGGGGAAAAGACATCTCATCCTGAAATATAATCTGACCATTTATTATTGCTGTAGAGATTGTGCCCAACTATTCTTGAAAATTGCAACCATTAATGAGTCAAAGATCTATACTCAACATTTGGGAAGTTGATGATTCTCAAAACTTTTCTTATGATAAAATCATTGCAGCCTTCCTAAAGTCTAATTTATTATTTGCTCCTGCATGATCAGTTTATTTTGCAATACTACTAGCTGATCCATTTTGAGAGGCAGCCGGATGGCCAAGTGGTCAAGATGGCAGCCTACCGCTCTGGGGGACCCAGGATCGAGTCCAGACGGGTCAAGGAATCCCAGGAATTTTTCGGGGTGGTCCGTCTGGATATGTTGGCCCCGTCCCTCACCACCCGGTTGCCCCATTGTGGGCCTGGCTGAACCCATAATGGGCTTGCTATAAGAGGCCCTCTTAGTGCCCACAGGGCAGAAAGAGTATAAAAAAAAAGATCCATTTTGAGAACATAGTTTTTATTTGGGGTTTGATCACTTATTTCGATGTTATTTATTGATTATCTCAGCTTAACTGTTTTAGAAACTTTCTACTTCATTTGGTTCAGAAGATATATCAATTATAAAACTTTGATGGTGTAACTCAGAACTTTTGGTACAATAATAAGTATTAAGTTTGATGGTTTTTAGTCTTTTCGCGTTAATACTGACAATTTTTCTGCACTCAATTTGAACTTCTATACTGTGCTCTTAAAATGCTTGCTGTTTTATAAGCTATATTTTGCCAGTAAGGAATAGTGATGCATAAATAGGTATTTTATAATAGATCAACTAAAATACTTATTGATTTACCAATTAATTAATCAGCAATTCAAAATCATCCAATTACTTACATAAATAAGAATTATATATACAGTAGATCCCCCTATAAAACCGTTTCCTATAGTTATGATTCCTATAAAAATTGTGGCATTATCCGTAAACAACGGTAAAAATAACTCCTATAATACGTAAAACGTCATCGGGCAGCCGAACTACTTACCCGCCGTCCGTAGCGCCACGCTACGGNCTTTTGACACTGCCTCTGCATCTTTTCTCCTCCTCTTGTGTCTTTCGGAGTCTCCATCTATTTCCTGTAATTACAAATTTGGTTACCCGAGCCTTGATTTGATCCCACGTCTTTGGTGGTAACAGTTTGCTTTTAAAATTAAATACTACCAAAAGAGTATGAAATACTTAATATAATTTTATTTTTGATATATGGAATTTAATGTGTGACCGCAGGGTCGGCACCTCTTTGGCGCCCTGTCAGGATGACACCACTGTGTCTTGTAGTAGACACAGAAAAATTTTGTTATTGGCCGTTTATTTACGCGAACGGTCGCGTTGTGGACTTTTAGTTCCGGGATGGAGGCGTACCGAGAGAACCAGAGGAATCACACTATGCATTCTCTATACATAATGCCCGTTTATTGTTCATACCATACATTCTGTTCTGCTAACCAGAAAATACCAAAAAAATTAACTTTCTCGTCTTATAAGACCAATTTTATTTTTATTTTATCAATATAATTATTCGTGCGAGTAACCGATAATTCATCGAATATTAATTTTATTTGTCAAAAGCGGCCGTCGGNAGTTTTGGTATTTTAGCTGGAGTCGGAGTCGTCAAAAAATCCGCCGACTCTGACTCCTTTTTACTTTCCAACTTCTTATGTATATAAAATGGAAAAGTATTGGAATCGTGTCAAATTTGACCTCCAGGTTTTTTTTGCAAATCTACATGTTTGGAGACCTCTCGAACCCCTCAAAAAGTCAATAAAAATTTAGAGGAAAAATTCGCTTGTGTGACCGCAGGGTCGGCACCTCTTTGGCGCCCTGTCAGGATGACACCACTGTGTCTTGTAGTAGACACAGAAAAATTTTGTTATTGGCCGTTTATTTACGCGAACGGTCGCGTTGTGGACTTTTAGTTCCGGGATGGAGGCGTACCGAGAGAACCAGAGGAATCACACTATGCATTCTCTATACATAATGCCCGTTTATTGTTCATACTATATACAATCGCAATAGCTATATACAATCGGTTAATTAGCATATCAACTTTCACCGGTTACCCGTATTTCTGAGAGAGAGAGCTCACATATATTTCGCGCGAGGATAAATACCTTAGTTTGAATCGTTGATTAGTCTTGGGTTGAATCGTTGATGGGTCTTCACAAAGTTCCTTCAAACGTTGAACCGGGTTTCAAGTATCACAAAGTTCCTTCGAACGTTGTCGGCATAGTCCTTTCGAACAGCGGCGATTAGACGAGTTCCTTATAGCGACTTATCCGTTTTTGTAAAAATGAACAGTGCGCACTAATTTCCAGAGACTGACTCTTACGTATCGACCCCTCCTTTTTATAAAGGGGGTCTCGTTGGGTTTTTTCCACTGCCTTATTAGGACTGTTCTTTTTTCTTTGACCAATAGTCTTTTTCGAGATTTCGGGCGACACATTCGATGTATCATGCTTGACAAGGAACTAAGTTCGTGGGAAAAGAATTTTATGCTCGTTTTTTTTTTGGCAGTTTGAAGTTAAAATTTTTTCCATTTCCTCCCTTAACAAAAATTTTATTTAACGAATTTATTCACTAAACTCGACTCTCACACTTGCATGTATGTGTTGGCTTCTAAACAAATTAGACTCCAACACACATACACGCACGCAAATTTTTCCTCTGAATTTTTATTGACTTTTTGAGGGGTTCGAGAGGTCTCCAAACATGTAGATTTGCAAAAAAAAACCTGGAGGTCAAATTTGACACTATTCCAATACTTTTCCATTTTATATACATAAGAAGTTGGAAAGTAAAAAGGAGTCAGAGTCGGCGGATTTTTTGACGACTCCGACTCCAGCTAAAATACCAAAACTCCATGACTCCGACTCCACAGCCCTGCTTGTCACTTTTCAGTGTATTCAGTTGTCTCTGTTCCATTGTAACACAAGAGTGAACTGTGGTAGTACACCATTATTGTTTTTGCAAATTTGTATATATCTTTATTTTATATTTTTTGGGTCGTGAAAAAAAAATCACAATCATAAATGGGGTCATGAATTAAAAAAGTTTAAGAAGCCCTGTTATAGAAATATCAGGTCAGTCCATAAGTTCGTGCACATTTTTATCTACAAAAAAAGCAACAAAAAATTTTAATTAAATCTTATTTCAATCTATAATGTATTCACCATTATTTTGTACAATTTCTTGCCATCTTGATGGTAGCTTTTTAATCCCGTCTTTGTAAAATGATTTCGGTNTGAATATTTACATTTTAATTTATGCTTTATAAAATAATAAATTTAATATAAATTTAGTCTATGTACATATGAAAATGATTATTTTATGGTTCTAAGTATTATATGGTTCATTTACTATAAGACATTTATAATCATCAAATCTCATTTTAAAATACAAATCTAAACTGCCAGATTATTTCAGACTATATTGATATTTGATTAACTAATTAAGACAAAAATTTGGGTCTAGTTTAATTTTTATTCTAGATCAAGATAATTCTAATTACAGTGGGTGATCAGTTAATGAACATAATCCATTCCAACACTTTGTTCATTATTCAAATTGTTCTTTAACCAATTATCGATTTACCGTAGGATTTTATGATAATTTATTTTCATTACTCCATTAGCAGCTTGAAACTTCTTGATATATCTTTCATAGCTAAGATTGTGCCTACTGTAGACCTGTTTGAGCCATACTGCCTAGCAACATCAGACATCTTGTGCCCACTTTCTACCTTGGCTATTATCTCTTACTTGGTTTCTATGGTGAGCACAGTTCTTGACACTCCTTTTTAGGCTCCATAATATTATCAGTTTCTTTTTTAAATAAAAAGTTCTGAAAAGCACTTACAAAAATTCAGAGAACAGAAATCAGCTAACAAAAATTATTTAAATGCAAAGCCCTGATGAAATTTGAAATTTGGTATTAAAACATTAATGAATAGCCGATGGGACAGTTAAACTTTCACCTTTCATAAATAAACTCCAATGCAAAACTTAACAAGTGCCCATTTGACAGTCTCGCAAAGACTAGAAAAAATTATTTATCAGAAAGGTAAACAAAAAGCTGGAATTACAAAGGAGAGTTTCAAAATTCAGAGGGATACTATCCAATTGGTATCGGGTTGAGCGTCGATGTTGACATCTCTCGCACTCCAAAAGGTTTTGAATTGTTTCCTGAAGACAAGGGAAAATCAATCAGTATTCATTATTTTCTGTTGCTTCTTTTTATGTTTGTTCAGTAAAGTCTTTGTTATCCAAACATGTGTTCATTGTCCAAACATGTGTTTGTTGTCTGATCATAAAAAATCTTTTGCGAAATTGTTTGTTATCCGATTTGTTTGCTATCCAAACTGTTCGTTAACTGATCACCCACTGTATTAATATTTATACAAAATGATATTGTCACCATCTATTTTTAGACTAAATTTTGATTGTAATTAATTAAAATTAGTATTAATATATCCTAAAATTATTCAGAAATTTAGACTTTTATTTGTAATTATATTTTTAAAATTTTTTTTTCTGTTTTTAAAAAATTCATTTCAAATTTTTAGATTGGGTCATGGAGATCCTAGTCAAGAATATACCAGTCCTACATGTGTTACATATTTTGAGACATTAAAAGTGAAAGTCAGTTCCGTTGCTTGTGGTGCTTTGCACACAATAGTATTAACAGATTGTGGGGTAAGAATAATAATTGTAATTAGGAATTTTTTATAATAATTAGTATTTTTTAAATGATTTTTTAATTTAATTATTATAAAAGGTTTTTGCATGGGGGTCATCACGATTTGGTCAGTTGGGAATAGGAAACGTGCAACGTTCATGCCATCCAGTATTTGTTGAAACTTTAGCTAGAGAAGANAAATTATTTATTCTGAAATGGTTTATAGCATCAATTTGGGATTAGTTTCTCTTGCATGTAAATCAAATGTACACTAGCATTATATTTTTATAAAGGGTATTTACTTGGGGATGGGGAGTTCATGGTCAATTGGGACATGGAAAACCAGAAGATTTACATTATCCACAAGTTGTCCAATGTCTGTTAGATAAGCCTGTCTTGATTATATGTGGTGGTCAAGGTCATAGTGTTGTTTTAACCCACAAGGTATTAATTTTCTACATTTATTATTAATAAAAATATAAATAAATAATTATGTATTATTGTTTTTAGGGAGAAGTTTACACATTTGGATCAGGTTTATTTGGTCAGTTAGGTACAGGTGTTCTCACTAAACAGTCTCTACCAAAGAAGGTTGATTTAGTTGAATCAATTAAATTAATTTCATCAAATTATTTCCATACAGTAAGTAAAAATATTTTTCTATAATTAATTTTATTAAATTTTAATATTTTAAGTATTTTGTCATATTTAGATTGCAGTTTCAAATACAAATAAAGTGTATATTTGGGGATGTAATCCACAAGCTTTACGTTTACAAGCACAGTGTTCGCGGCGAGCAAGACTTCAGACTTCATCTGAAAGCTCTAATCAAGCTCATTTAAATCGACAACAAAACAATTCTAGTCATGCCAGTCAAAGTTCATCACTTAATCAAAATCATATTTTACCTTCTATTGTTAATACCTCACATATAAGTTGTAACATTATCCAGGTATAAAATAATTGTTGATTTTAATTAATCAATAAGATATTATAATGTCATATGTATAAAAAATTTTTATTAATGAAAATGTCAGGTGTCTTGTGGTAGTCATCATTCAGCAATATTAACAAGTGATGGGGAAGTGTTTGTCTGGGGAAGAAATACTGATGGACAATTAGGAAATGGGACAAGAAAAGAACAGGTAAATAATCATTATTTTTACTTTAATTGTAACTAGAGCCTGGATGTTATTGGTATTGCAATTTTTGTTTTCTAATAGATAGATTGTGTAGATCAGCAGTTTCCACCCTTTTTTCTCTTATAATATATCCACCATTATTAAATTTTCTTTGCGTACCCCTGAACCACCAAGCACATACCCCAGTTGGGAATCACTAGTGTAGATCAAGTATTTACTCCAAATGGCCATCTTTGATTCAAAAGACAAAATTTTAAAGTACAGTTTATTGCAATTTTTAAGCAATTATTTCATTTTTAGTTATTTTTTAATTTCATTACTTTGTACTTTTAATTACAAGTTTCAAGTGCATCTGCTCCAATAGATGCCATTGGGCATTGTCATTGCTTATATGCTCTTCTTGTACTTCCTTAACATGTTAACTGAATTCATTTAAATCTATTAAATAAGCATAAAAATGAAACTCATAATTTAAGTAACTATCATATCATGTCTCATCACAACTCATGTGGATGTGTGTCAAGTGCAGAGCCTGAGGGCTGTGCTACTTAATATATAAGCTCAGAAACCACAGCCCTGGTCTCTTTGGCCCTGTTCTCTTGTATATGTGATTCTGTGTAGAGAATAAACTTGTAATGTGTTAATGGCTTATATCTATTTCCTTCCTCAAACATCAATCAGTAAGATTAGCACGAATCTTACAATAACATAAGTCAATTATTAGGTACCTTTCTTGTTCTGATGCTGTTAAAAAATGCAAAGTCACATGCAATATCTGGATGTTTTGACTGAAGTGACAAAGTTAATAAAGTATTCTCCAAAACAAGAAACCTAATTCAAGAAAGTAAAAATTGAATTACATCTGGATTATGATTTTGAAACATCTGGCTTGAGAGCATTGAATCCAACACATTGGAGTGATAAGAATTCTTGAGAATTACAATGTCCTAAAACAGGTATAGACAATAGCATTAAAAGAGGTGCAAGACACAGTCAGAGCACGAATTGTTGAATTTTCTTTTCAGATGGAAAATTTTACTTTTCTCTTTGAACTCAAACTGAGTGTTTTCATCTTTAGTCACTGTGACAATTTAACTGCCACTCTTCAGTCATCAAAAATAACAGCAGTGGAAAGGAAAGGCTTGATACTTACACTTTGAAAAAAATTCATTCTGAAGCAGTTTGAATATTTTGGAAAGAATTGGAAGTTGTTTAAGAGATGTAACATAAATAAAGCAAGTTTTCCTAGAAAAAGGAACCTGGATGAAGGGGATGGTAATGAACCCAAATTTAATGTGTGTGAGGCCTGAGGTCTGCTATAGGAGGATCTGTTTTGAAGCTTTAGATCTTATCATCTCTGCAATAGAATCAAAATTCAATTAGCCAAGGTTAAGATAAATCTCTTTTTCCAAAATCTGTGAAAGGAGTGGATTATAGGGCAGAATTTCAAGAAGTAATTACTTTTGAGGACATCTAGAATAATGTTACAAGTGTTTGAGCAGCTTCACTTGCAATGAATTTTTTAAAATATTTGACTGGATCATTGCAAGAAATGCATCAATGATGAAGAGAAATATGTTGAATAAAAATAAAATTTTATTCAAATACCTTGAGTCTGTGCTTTTTTAATTGTGAAAATTTAGTTTATGCATGACTGCATGGCATATATATAATATATATAATACATAGTTACAATAATGAATAAATATNGTTCCGCTTCACCAATGTTAAAATCTGGTCACCTTAAATATGGGGTGCTGTCACAAGAGGGTGCACAGAATGCATCACTAATAGAATTATTTTTATTTCATATAATGTTTTGATTGGCACTAGTTTAGGTTAATTTTAAGTTAAAATTTATGTTTTTATCAAAACTAGCATCAATCAAAACATTATAGAAAACAAAAACAATTGTATTTGTGTTGCCTGCTGTGCATTAGCTTGTGACAGCAATCCATATTAGATGCCTTGAACCACCGCTGATTTATAGATTATAATTTATATAATGTTTATAAGATTTTAACATAAATTAAAAATTATAAATTAATTTAACTATCTTATTATTTCAGAAAGCTTTCTTCACTGTATCACAAGTCCAAAAATATTACAGTTTTTAGCCTGTAAACCTAAATTGCTTTATAAACATATCCAGTATCTAGCCCAAATTTTACCTGATCTTAAAGTGGCTTTTCTAAGTCAAATAGCTGAACTTTATGATCCATCCAGACCAGTTTCAAGATTAATTATGAGAAGTGTACATTTATCACGGAGTAGGTTAGTATATATAATTTACATTTATAATAATAATAACAACAACAATGTCTCTCTCACTAGTTACCCTTGTCAGAGTGACAGAGCTTAGTAGTTCCAATGAACCATAGAGCAAAACTGGTGCGAGTATAAGCTTCCAGTAGGCCACCCCTCTAGTAAGGTCTTTTGGGAGAAATGAAGCAAAGAGAGATCTTTAAGTTGTATCTGGCCCAAATTAGGCAACTACTAAACAGGGACAGCTGATTTATAAACAATTGGCTTAAGGTATATAAGCATATCCACTTCTGTAGCAAACACAAAAATGGTTATTTCATGTTTATGGCATAATATTGGCTTAGATTTCACTCAGGTTGGCAAGGTCCATATTCATGAGTTAATCAGATGCTCATATTGAAAATATTTGTCATAGTCTACCTTGGGCACTAGTGGCAAAAATATCACTGGTCTAAGTATGGGTACTGCATCAAAAATATATTCACAACCTCACTCACACACAATAGACAACACATACCAATTCAGCAAATGTACTTCAGCAGCAATTCAGCCATCAATCACCAAAGCCATAAAACCATGCCAGCAGATGAAGTGGACTAAAAAATGAATTTATCATCTGAATCTACTATATTGTTACAAAACAAGAAACAGACACAACAGCATATAGATAGACACTACATGACAAATTTACATAAAAATATTCATATCTCCACATAGTTCCATTTTGTAACTATGTGGAGATGTGAATATTTTGTGAATAGTTTGTTAATTAGAAAAAATAATTGTATACAACAACCTTATTTTACAAACAGTACTTGAACATATTAAACAACAAGTTACGTAACAAATACATCAACACAAACTGTAAATCATATAGAAAATCAGATATCACTGACAGTTATTCAAAAACATACACAGCATAACATATACTAATGAAACACTAACACAATACAATCACAAAATTAATTAACACAAAGTTTATTTCAACAAACATTCACTAAATGAGTTGCTTAGTTTCAAAACCCACTAAATCCCTATTTTCCGAATTTTGAATAATGATGATGCCATCGTTTAGTAAACATAGTAAACTACTTATTCTAGTTGTCAGCAAGCTTCAAACACATTTAAATCACAACTAGTTTCCATTTTAATTTTAGAAGGCAGTTTCAAAACCCACTAAATCCATTTTTAATAAGAAACAAAAACAACAAAATATCCAGTTACATGACTACTGTTGCAAAAAAAGCCAAATTCTCTGTACATGTACAACCTGATTTCACACACTGCTTCAAAATCAGTTAATAAACTCTTTAAGTTCTAAAAAGTTCTCCTTTTTCTGTTCCTGGTGACAATTTTTTTTTTTATCCTTCAGTCTACAAGAGGAATTTGTATAACAAAACTAATCAAATACCTTTTCTTTCGGTCGAGTTTGTCTTGAATCGATTAAGCCAATTTTGGCAAATTTCATGTTTAAACAGTTAAACAATATATTGTGTTTAGGAATGCAGGATTTTCCCATTCTGTTGGCCTTGTAAACAGATACAAATATCACTTCAGGGCACTCTTATCTTGACCACTTAGGTGAGATGACAACAACATCGAGTTGGATTTATATTAAAATTTAGGCAGTTTGACAGAAGACTTTCAAGGGTGGCCACAAAGCTGTTTTGCTGTATCGTCAATTATTTTAAATTTTGAGACAAAGCAAATCTGTTAGATTTACATACCTAATCATTAAACTTAGCTGTAGGAATGATGATTCCATTGACAGCCCAAATAACTACTAGAAGTAGTGTTAAAAAAATAGTCATTTCAAAGTAAATATAATTTAGAATTAATTGCTTAATGGCTAATATTTTTGTTATATCTATATCTGCACGGCTAAAGAAATCTTATAGCTACTACATTTTACTAGATGATTTTTTATAAGATAATTTCTATTAATCAGTTTTATTATAAGATTATAATAAATTCTTGTATAACTATATTAATCTCTTCTTAAAATGAATAAAGTTATATCTTTATTTTTTGTAATTTTTCAGATACTGGACTTCAGACTCTATAAGTTCTTTGACTAGTGATATAACAGAATGGAATCAGGCTGTATGGTGAAATTATATTTTTCATGATTTAAAAAAAAAATGTATTTGATGGCATGTAAGATGCTGTGGCATAGAAGACATAAACTTATCATTATCAAAATTAGAATAAGAAAAAACTTTTAAGAAATTTATTGTTAATATAATGAATCCACATCTCTGTTTCATTAACCAACTATACAAACTTTCTTCCAAATTTGGCCATTTGGGTGTAAATTTACAACTTTTTTTTAACAGTTTTTTATGATGAAAATTCCTGTTTTATTCATTAACAAATCATTTTCTCAGTAATTTGAGGTGGTCCGAAATTTCATTCTTCAGCTCTGTACAGAGTTCTTTGGCATATTGCACTATTTTTATTACTTAAATCCAATAATATAATTTTGCCTTTTTGATCCATTAATTATATTTTATCGTTTGCCAACAGTTTTGCTTCTATGTTATATTGTCACTTTTGGCATCTAAGATGCTGGATGATTTTTAAAGTATTCATTGATACAAGGAAAAAATGCATCTTGTAAGCCAACAAATACACTATCACGTAGATCTAATTTTAGTTTTTTAGCTAAATAACATTTTTTTCAATGATATATTATTGTATTAAAGGAGGAAGATATTAGTGAAGAAGATATATTGAAATTCTTTATATTTATTCTATTAATGCTAATCCACAAAAGAGGAAAAAATCAATTTGATATTTGTTTATTAACTGATGAAATTACTGATTTGTGCCAAAGTCAGCATTTTGATTTGCCAAATTTTAAAGACAATCAAATTCAGTCAACTTTACTTCCTTTTGTCCCATTAGCTTGTGGATTTGCACATGTTGCTTTTGCAAGAAATGGAAATGTTTATACATGGGGGAAATCTCTTCATGGAAGGTAGGTTAAATTTTGTTTTAATAATTTTGAAATAACAAATCAAACATTTTTAAACATTGTTCAATGTGAAAAATGTTATCTGATATTTAGTACAAAAATATATTAAAAATACACAAGCCTATCATACTTCTTATACACTATAATTCATGAAATTTATAACGTTTCTGTAGTTGGGAAAGAAATTAATTGATTTGATTCATTTTTAGTATATGAAATTTAAGTTTAATATCAATTAATAACTTGGACTAGAGTTTTAAATAAGGTGTGATCTGATCCCGTGTATATTGATGTATTGTATACACTCAAAACAAAAAATATTGTTTTGCGTGTAAAATGAAATGTATTAATTAATCAGACAGAATATAAAACTAAACTATACTCTTAAGAACGCATCTAGAACTAGAGAAGAGTCGCGTGAAATTATCTAAAACTGAAGAAGACTGGTAATACAGCTAGAAAATACTCTCAAGAGAGCATCTAAAACTGAAGAAGACTGAAAATAGAGCTAGAAAATACTCTCAAGAGAGCATCTAAAACTGAAGAAGACTGAAAATAGAGCTAGAAAATACTCTCAAGAGAGCATCTAAAACTGATGAAGACTGAAAATAGAGCTAGAAAATACTCTCAAGAGAGCATCTAAAACTGATGAAGACTGAAAATAAAGCTAGAAAATACTCTCAAGAGCGCATCTAAAACAGAAGAAGACTGGTAATAGAGCTAGAAAATAGTCTCAAGTGAGCATCTAAAACTGAAGA